>NC_057795.1:422840503-423087942 GCF_018294505.1 Triticum aestivum | reverse complement strand
GGAACCGGTAGAATCTCCGGCGGACCGCATGAGCGATCTCCCGGGCGTCATCCTTGCGGAGATCATCTCGCTTCTCCCCACCAAGGATTGTTGCCGCACACAAGTCCTCTCAACTCGGTAGCGCCATTTATGGCGCACCGCGCCCCTCAATCTCTACTGTCACCAGATATCTGTCCTTCCTGAATTTGATCTCCTCAGAGCCATCGTCTCTTCTCACCAGCAAGGCCCCGTTCAATGCCTCTGCATCCCGACAAGCTACCTGTTGTCCATACCCGGCAAGGTGGACGCTTGGCTGACATCCCCTGAATTCGGAAAACTCCAGCAGTTTGAGTTGTACCATTATCACAAAAGTTTCATACCACGAACACACCAAGAATTCGTGTCCACACCACCGTTGTCCATCTCGCGGTTTTCCTCCTCTCTCTCCACACCGCCAGCTTCGCCTGGTGCCATCTACCAGACGATCTGGTTCAAATGCTTCGACTCCCATTGCTAAAAAAACTTTCGCTTGTGGTGGTTTATCTGTCGGAGGCCTCACTGCACGGCATCATCCACTCCAGTTGCAATGCCTTGGAGCGCTTGCTGATTGTTTTGGGAACAGAAATCGGTATCAGTTGTCTCCAAATAAAGTCGCCTCACCTTAAAAGCATTGGAATTTGTTTTAAAGGATAACAGCTCATCATCGAAGATGCCCCTTCACTTGAAAGGTTGCTCCTTCATAATTGTTATACACCTTCAGAAATAACTGTCATCTCTGTGCCCAAACTGGAGACCTTGGGTGTAATTCGTGACCCGTTTAATAATCACAAGGAGTTGGTGTTTGGCTCCTCACTTTTTCAGGTACCATATATTATCATCTACACATTTTTAATCATATGCTGCATTTTTCATTTGTGCGCATAAGTTTTATATCATCTTGGAGTACACTTTGGGTACTAATATTATGTTATATGCTCAATGAAGAGTTCGCCCATTGATAGCCTATCAATGCTGCTGGATTCTGTCAAGATCATATATATCAGAATGTATAGTTTTGATCTGGACATAATTATTGGCTTGCTGTGATGCTTTCGATCTCTGGAGAATTTATACATAGAGGTGGTGATTTCATGCACATCGAAAGCCTGTATATATTGTACTAGAATTACCTGTTCAGCTGTCGTTCTTTCGACATACTCTTTTTTCAGACCTTAACTGTTTTCAATCTTCATGTCTACTTAGGCAGAACCACATGGAGAAAAACATATAACCAATCATTGGCGTAATAAGCACAAGGATTTTCTTAGTTCTCATGACATTCGTTTGAGGAAAATAACGATGGGACGATATGCATCCAACCAGGCAAACAGAAGCTTTGTCACATTCTTCCTGTTGAATGTGAGGTTACTATTGTCCATGAGGCTTAATTTTTACAGCAAGCGATTTCTCACGGACGAACATGTTGAACAGAAAAAAAAGAAGTTTAAGGTGGACAAATGGGCTTCTAAACGTGCTCGGCTTCTATTTACAACAAGTTGTAGACATCCTGAAATATATATTTTTTCCATAGGATGTTGATTTTATGGATCAGACCGATCGAATTGTTTGTGACTGCAAAAAAGAGTGGTTGGATTAGATGTTACTGTCATGTTCAATCTGGGTTTTGTCTAAAAATTTGATGAACAATTAATCCTTGGGCTTTTTGTACCATTTGTATGCTTGACTTGCATGTTGTTGCCCTCGTACTCCCCTCCACCTGCCACTACACTGCCGCATCTTCCATGGCTGTTGTTCGTTCCCGTCCGAGGCCTTGCAGTCGTTCTCCGCCTTGGTTCACTCGCTGTGCCCGCCACCGTCTGGCATTGTCAACATGGTCAACAACCAAGAGGAATTAGGAGATGACTGTAAGTGGAGAGGCTAACAGTAGCGACCCACCAGGGTCATTGCATTTCGCAAGCAAGTGCCTCGTTATTATAAGCCAAAAAAATACTTCCTGCTAATTGTTTGACAACTAGGTTCCACGCCATTGTCAATGTAGTCAATAAACGAGAAAATTACACAATGAGCGGATAACACCAGGGACCCAGCAGCTCGCCCAGTTGTTTTTCAGTTTCAGAGACAGAGCTGAACTGCGCGCTGTGCGGGGGCTATGGCCCGTCTAGCCCACGCTTACGCTTTTATTAGGCACGTGACAAGCCCAGATGATATATTCTTTCTTTCTAAAATTGGCTAGCCCAGTTCTTTTTTTTGGAGAATACCAAAACCGAGGCCTACTTGCTTTTCTCAGCCCTGCTGGGCTGCAAATCTTTCAAGACGAGGAGGGATGTAAGTAGTAAGAAATGGGCTTCCCCAGAAAACGGGCTATAAGTTGTAAGAAATGGGCTGTAAATTTTTAAACCAAAGCCAACTGGCAATTGTATTAAAATATCATTTTCCAGGATTTCTCTACTCTCTACTCCTATAAAAACCAAAGCCAACTGGCAATTACATTAAAATATCATCTTTTCTCCCACAAGATAAACTACTCATACAAATGCATCTTCATGTTCCATGCAACGAACGGGCATCTTGCTAGTTAAGATTCTAAATTTCATTCTTTTCTTTTTTGCGGAGAATTTTTTTTGAATTTTTTTTGATATAATTTTTTGAAAATTATTTTTAACGTGACTCGAAATTTCGTGATTAAAAGAGTTTGGACCCCACCGAAATATGCAAAACTTCGTTGAATGTTTTAGCAGTGCCCAGAATATATGGTCTGTAATGCTAATAAAAAGAATATGGGCTTCAAATATCCTTAAGAATTAGCAAATGGGCTGTAAATTACTAAAAATAATAGCTAATGGGATGTATGCTGTTTTCCACAGATTTGGAGGCTGACTTCTAGGCCTACTAGGTTGACAATGACGATGTCCTAATTTTTTTTTGATGCGTACGCAAGGCTTTGTCAACTTAGTCAACACACAGCAGTGACTGTTGGATGTCCATCCAACGGCCACCGTGCTTCTTCAATCTCTGATCTTCCTGCTCCAGCCGCCCAAACCAGCACCGACGAGACTGCCTGCTCCCTCCTCCCATGGCTGGCTGTGCTGCCGCCAGGCCATCCCTCTGACCACCCACACATCCTGTTATTTTCCAGCGACGTCAGCCTCACCCCACAGCCGACCAGTTAGCGCTCGTTCTCCCCTTAGTGTGGGCATCCGCTGTGGTGGCTTTGCCGGCTCTGGGTGGTTCTCTTCCTGGGCCTTGCCCTCGTCCACCACGTTTGTGCTCTCGGTGCGGCGAGGTCAACATGGTCAACAAACAACAGCCATCGGAAGTGGCTGACAGTAAGGGCCCACACAGGGAAATGCCTCCTTATTATGCATAAAATAATGGTTCCTCCAGCTGATAGCTGGGACCCACCGGAAGGGCCTATGTATTTCGCGAAAAAACATTCCCCCCACTGTCAGCTCGGACCCACCGGAAATGCCTCCTTATTACGCACAAAAAAATGAATACTCCCCCTGCTAGCTGGGACTCACCTTGGGGGGAGGCTGACTTCTGGGCCTACTAAGTTTACACGGACGGGGGGCTTTGTCAACTTAGTCAATATGAACAATTCTAGCTCCAGTGACCGTACAATGTCCATCCAACGGCCGTAGTGCTTCTTCAACCTCTGGTCTTCGTGCTCCAGCCGCCCAAAGCAGCGCCGATCATGCCGTATGCTCCTGCTTTCCGTGGCCGCTTGTGATGTCGCGGAGGCCTCACCGCCCCCTACTACTCCCACCGCTGGCCAGGCCATCCCTCTACTCACCCACACCCCCTGTTATTCTGCGGCGACGACAGCCTCACACCGCAGCCGAACCAGTGAACCCTCGTACTCCTCTTCGTGTGGGCATCCACTGCTGCGTCTTCCCCGGCTCCACGTCGTCCCCTTCCTAGGCCTCGCCATCGTCCACCACCGTGGTGCTCTCGGCGTGGCGTGGTCAATGTGTTCAACGACCGACTTCCATCGGAAGAGTACTGTGCGTGGAGAGGCTGACAGTTGGGTCCACGGCGGCCGCAAGGAAGTGCCTCCTTATTACGCGCAAAATAATTATTCCTCCACCTGACAGCAGGGACCCACCGGACGGGCCACCATATTTCACAAAAAAAACGTTTTCCCCCTGATTGTTGGGACCCACCAGCTACACCTTCGCACGCAAGGAAGTGCGTCCGAAAAAGAAACAATTCGCCCCCCTGACTGCTGGGACCCACCAGCTACTTGTTCGCATGCAAGGAAGTGTCTGACAGTCGGGACCCACCTGGTCGAAGCACACATAGTGTTGTCATTCTGGTCGCGAACGTGTACATACATATATACTGGTGGATGTAGAGGCGCGCACGTGTCGTAGTTGAGGCGCGTACATGTCGTAGTAGAGGCGTGCACGTAGCATGTACACGTACGTACAACAACCAATGTGCAAGAAAGAAAATACGGCCACGTATGTGTACATACGGGCGGGGTCTCGAACGCCTACTCGCGCATACGTACGGCTAGGGCTCGTGTACATGGCTGGGTCAGAACGGAGAAACAACGTTGTCGTCGTGTTCATGGGAGCCAACCGGCTGGGTCGGAACGGAATGCGTCGTCGTGTTCATCGGGAGGGCTTGGATGGAACAGGCAATGGAAATGAGGCCTGGCGTACCGCAAAAAGGAGGAAACGGCCTTGTGTTCGACCGGCCACATTCGAAACAGGATCCTGTTCATCGGGAGGGGTCTGGCGTACCGCAAAACGGAGGAAACGGACCTCCTACATGTTGGAAATATGCCCTAGAGGCAATAGTAAAAGCATTGTTATTATATTTCCTTGTTCATGATAATTGTCTTTTATTCATGCTATAATTGTATTATCCGGAAATCGTAATACACGTGTGAATACTTAGACCACAACATGTCCCTAGTGAGCCTCTAGTTGACTAGCTCGTTGATCAACGGATAGTCATGGTTTCCTGACTATGGACATTAGATGTCATTGATAACGGGATCACATCATTAGGAGAATGATGTGATGGACAAGACCCAATCCTAAGCATAGCACAAAGATCGTGTAGTTCGTTTGCTAGAGCTTTTCCAATGTCAAGTATCTTTTCCTTAGACCATGAGATCGTGTAACTCCCGGATACCGTAGGAGTGCTTTGGGTGTACCAAACGTCACAACGTAACTGGGTGACTATAAAGGTGCACTACAGGTATCTCCGAAAGTGTCTGTTGGGTTAACACGGATCGAGACTAGGATTTGTCACTCCGTATGACGGAGAGGTATCACTGGGCCCACTCGGTAGTGCATCATCATAATGAGCTCAAAGTGACCAAGTGTCTGGTCACGGGATCATGCATTACGGTACGAGTAAAGTGACTTGCCGGTAACGAGATTGAACGAGGTATTGGGATACCGACGATCGAATCTCGGGCAAGTAAAATACCGATTGATAAAGGGAATTGTATGCGGGGTTGCTTAAATCCTCGACATCGTGGTTCATCCGATGAGATCATCGAGGAGCATGTTGGAGCCAACATGGGTATCCAGATCCCGCTGTTGGTTATTGACCGGAGAGCCATCCCGGTCATGTCTACATGTCTCCCGAACCCGTAGGGTCTACACACTTAAGGTTCGGTGACGCTAGGGTTGTATGAATATGAGTATGCAGCAAACTGAAAGTTGTTCGGAGTCCCAGATGAGATCCCGGACGTCACGACGAGTTCCGGAATGGTCCGGAGGTAAAGAATTATATATACGAAGTGCAGTTTTGGCCATCGGGAGAGTTTCGGGGGTCACCGGTATTGTACCGGGACCACCGGAAGGGTCCCGGGGGTCCACCGGGTGGGGCCACCTATCCCGGAGGGCCCTGTGGGCTGAAGTGGGAGGGGAACCAGCCCCTAGTGGGCTGGTGCGCCCCCCTTGCCCCCCGCCCCTGCGCCTAGGGTTGGAAACCCTAGGGTGGGGGCGCTCCACTTGCCTTGGGGGGCACTCCACCCCCCTGGCCGCCGCCCCCCCTTGGGAAATCCAATCTCCAGGGCCGGCGCCCCCCCCAGGGGGCCTATATAAAGGAGGGGGAGGGAGGGCAGCCGCACCCCTGAAGTCTTGGCGCCTCCCTCTCCCCTGCTACACCTCTCCCTCTCGCAGAATCTTGGTGAAGCTCTGCCGGAACCCTGCTGCATCCACTACCACGCCGTCATGCTGCTGGATCTTCATCAACCTCTCCTCCCCCCTTGCTGGATCAAGAAGGAGGAGACATCACGCTGACCATATGTGTGTTGAATGCGGAGGTGCCGTCCGTTCGGCGCTAGGATCTCCGGTGATTTGGATCACGACGAGAACGACTCCCTCAACCCCGTTCTCTTGAACGCTTCCGCACGCGATCTACAAGGGTATGTAGATGCACTTCTCTCTCTCTCTCTTGTTGCTAGATGAACTCATAGACTGATCTTGGTGAACGTAGGAAAAATTTTATGTTATGCAACAATACCCAACACTACAGTCAAAACGGGGGTCCTGTTGATCGGGAGGGGTGTGGCGTACCGCAAAACGGACAAAACAGACTTGTGTTGGAGCGCTACAGTCGAAACGGGGGTCCTATTGATCGGGAGGGGTGTGGCGTACCGCAAAATGGACGAAATGGACTTGTGTTGGAGCGCTACGGTCGAAATGGGGGTCCTGTTCATCGGGAGGGGTGTGGCGTACCGCAAAATGGGACTCCACGGGATATTGTTCATCTCCACCGTCGACCTCCTCCAGCCTCCATGCGCTCCTGTTCATCCAGCCTCCACCGCGCGCTACTCCACGGGCTACTGTTCAACCACCCCTTCACGGGCACCCCTCCACCGTCTACTGTTCATCCATCCCTCCACATCACGGGGTCCTGTTCATCCAGAGGCAACGCCACCGCTCACTGTTCATCCAACCCCCCCGCAATGCTCACTGTTCATCCAGAGAGGCAGCATCCATCGGCTTCAGTTAGCAGCAGTAGCAAAGGAATCGCTCGATCGGGTTCAGTTAACAGCCATCAATCGATCGCTCAGGTTCAGTAACGCGTAGCCTGCAGTGCAATCGCTCGGGTTCAGTTAGAGCCCAACGCCTTGCTCGGGTTCATTTAGAGCCAACGCCTCACACACACGCGCGTACGTGTATGAGAGAAACGTGCATCGCTCGGCCCCCGACCACCCACCGTAACTAGGAACTCCCCGAAATTTTCCTCGCCCTCGCTTCTACCACAGTTTTTTCCATCATGGACGGCCCAAAGATTGTCATGCAGCTGCGTCTCCGGCCCGCCTAGGATGAAAAGCCCATTTTCTGTCATGATTTTTTGTCATAGAAGTAGGATCCCACCACATCTATGATGATACCGGGTTTTGTCACAATTATCGTCATAGAAGTGTCATATGTATGACAAAAAAAGTTTCATTCGGCCCAAAATGTCACGGATGTATCTTTTTTTGTAGTGCATTATCCGAAGCTCTCGCGGCCGAAGAATTAACTGCGCTGCGCTCCACAGTGGACAGGGACGACGTGATACTCGACAAACGACCCAAGTCCACCTCCTTTAAACCAGCAGACGAAATAGTCAAATTCCAGGTCCACCCAATGGACCACACAAAAACAACATCCATTGGGGTACAACTGAACCCCACAATAGACGTTGCACTGCGAGAGTTCTTGCGCGAGAATTGGGACATCTTTGCCTGGCATCCTTCAGACATGCCAGGTATCCCACACAGGCTGGCCGAGCATAGCCTAAACATACTAAAGAGATACAAGCATGTCAAGCAGACTCTTCGTGATGAGGACATCAATACAATTGTTACACCCACAGCCCCTGCTGCTATACATACTGGACCAATTACTAGAGCTCGTGCATGCCAACTAAATTACCAGGTACTTTCATTTCTTGGTAATGATTCTAATGTTCATGAGAATATGATGCTGCCTAAATTGGATATATTTGTTTTGCTTATAAATGAAGGGCCTAGCTTGGAGAAGGATGAACATTGGAGCAAGAACAAGCATGGAGATGATGGCATGCGCAAGGGGAACAAGAAAGGAGTTACAAGTGATGATTTCTGGACTTTGAAGCCACCATAATGGGTGCATGAAGCCTTGGACGAAATATACAAGATGCCACTTCATAAATTTCGTCCCGAGGCTATTTTAGGTGCTGCGTCACCTTATTATTGGGCCAGGCCCATGTAATTTCGAAATACATAAGTATAGGCTATTTTTAGAGTCTGTATGTGTGGGGAAACAAGAGATAGGGTTGATTTCGGACCCCTCCACCAAGGCCCACGAAATTCCGCCCTCTTCCTCCATATATACAGCCCTTAGGGCATCGTTTAGACTTTGGGTTTTGTTTAGATTAAAAGTTCGCCATAGCTGCAACTTCGCGTACTTCGTTTGTGTTCAACGACCAGACAAAGGCTTCACAGAACCCCACCTTGATCAATAAAGCTTTCATCTTATATTCGCAATATCCAGATTGCAATCTCAGTTTCTTGCTTGTTCTTCGTTTACTCGCAGGAAACAGACCCTCGTGGTCAGGTTGATCGTGCTCCGGCGTGGTCAATAACCTCTCGGAGTTGGTTTAGCGATTGCTAAGGCGCGACGTCCTCGCACGTTCGTAGTCGGATCGTCAAAGTCGACAGCCACCAAAGCGATATCCATCATCTCATCAAAAGACGGGACACCTTTGCCTCTATCAAGTGGTATCAGAGCCAGGTTGCTCGGTGAGATTTTACAGTTTTTCGTAGTTTAGATCGAGTCTGTTCTTCATACCTACAGTCCATGAAAAAGCCAAAAAAAAATTAGGGTTAGTTCATCATATCCGAACCAATCTGAGCCTTTGCGTAATCTCTTTAGGGTTTTGCTTTGTTGAATTTGCAGTTGCATCTCGTGTCTAGTTGTTGGTCTTAGCGTTAGTCTTTTAGAGTTTCGAGTTCTAGTCATAAGTTGTCACGCCGCCACCGCACCATCATCATCGCCCCTGTCACCTACCACCACCGCTCTGAATCCGTATCCATATACCACCACCAATCCGTATCCATATACCACCACCGATCCATATCCATATATTACCACCGCTGCCATATACCACCACCGCTGCCATATACCACCACCATATATCCACCACCAATCTGAGTTCCTTGCATATTAGGTGTGTTTTCGAGATCCATCTAGATTCCGATTCGTGTTTCCTTGCCGGAGGAGGTTTCGGGAAAAAAAGAGTCCGGAAACCACCCTCCGTTTAGGCCCAAAAATTTTCAAAAACGCATTTTTCGAAAAAATTTCTGGCTATCCTTTTTTTAGGTGTTTCTGAGTGTTTTGAGACAGGTGCCATTATAGGAAGTTTTTTTTGACCCGTTTCCAGTTTTTGGGTCCGGGCAGTCGAAAAAACGAAAAAAAAAATTGGTCGAAAAAATTTCGTGCCCATCCTGTCAGTTTGACCTAGGAAGAGTTTTGAGACACTCGCCATTATAGTGATTTTTCGCAAAAAAAGAGCGAAAAAAAAATCCAGAGTGTGCTTTTCCCTTGTTTACGTGCAGCACCGTGATTTTGTTAGTGTTCTAGGCTCGCGTCTCTAGCACGGTCTAGCCTAGGACCAGCACAGTACCGTTGTTGAGCGTTTATTCAACTTTGCATCTCTGAATTGATTTTTGCTGACCCCTTTTGCTACCATATTATAAGCCTTCCCAGCTCCACATACATCTACGTCGTGCGTTTGACTCTCCCTGGTAATCGCTCTATCCAAGCTTCGAGAGTTTTGACTACAACGGTTGCCGATCACCACCTGCTGCTGGGTAAGAACTGGTAAGAATTTGAGATTTGCTTGACGGGTTTGTGATACACCACCACCACTTCTTAGTAGTCTGTAGGATCATATTCTTGTGTGTTTCTATTTGCTGCTAACCATGGTAGGATCACAAGCCGATGAGACTGATTGGGAGAACCTAACGAACAAACAGCTACATGATAAAATTCAGCAAATGATGAGTGGACAGGTGCAAGATGTGCTAAACAGATTTGACGAGGCCATGGAGAAGATAGATGGCATGGAGAAGACGTTCGAAACAAAGCTTGATAGCAAGTTTAATGAATTGCTCGCGCGTTTACCACCGCCGCCGCCGGCTGCACCTATCGCACCTCTACAACACCAACAACAACGCATCCTTCTGAATCAGTATGGACGAGCGAAGCGTGTTCCTATTGAGGATGACCAAACTTCTGGTGCTGCTGTTCCTGTTATTGATGCTTCTTTGGCTCCTGCTACTGCTGCTGCTGGTACCCAGGAGGATGATGAGTATGCAGGCGATTATGAGGATGAGATTGATCAAAATCAGAACTACATGCACCCACCAGCACCACCACCAGCAGGTCGACCTCAGGTATATATTCGTAATGGTAGGCCTGCACCACCACCTCAGGTACGATATGATGTCCATATTCCTAAACTGAAATTGAATATTCCACCATTTAAGGGTAGATATGTTCCTGATATATATCTTACTTGGGAGTTAGAAACTGAACAACGTTTTACATGTTTACAATATCCCGAGGAGAGACGGGTTGCTGCTGCTGTTTGTGCTTTCACTAGTTTTGCATGTGTATGGTGGTCTAAACATTCTAGATTATATCCTATTCCAACTACTTGGGCTGCTTTGAAAACTGCTATGCGTACGCGTTGGGTTCCACCATATTATCAACATGAATTGCTTCAAAAATTGCAGCGTTTAAGACAAGGGAAAAATTCTGTAGAAGAATATTATCAGGAATTACAAACTGGCATGATTAGATGTGGTATTGTTGAGGAGAATGAAGCTATGCTTGCACGTTTTCTGGGTGGATTAAATAGAGAGATTCAGACCATTCTAGACTATAAGGAGTATACTAATATCACTCGTTTATTCCATCTTGCTTGTAAAGCTGAACGTGAAGTGCAGGATCGACAAGCATTGGCGCTATCTAGCTTTTCTGCAGGCCGACCTTCATCATGGACACCGCGTGCATCTTCTACTTCAACTGCACCAGCACCTCAATCAGGTGCCTCCTCAAGTCGTGATACAAGAAAATAGGCACAACCACCATTATCTGCCAAGAGCGCACCTGCTGGGCCTGCACAGAGTTTGTCTTCCTCCATGGCATCAACAGGGCACACAAGTGATATTATTTGTCGTCGTTGTAAGGGAGGAGGTCATTATGCGAGAGAATGCAAATCTCCGCGTGTGATGATTGCTACCGCGGATGGTGGATATGAGTCTGCTAGTGACTATGATGAGGAGACTTTGGCTCTTATTACACGTGAAGAACATGGTGGAGATGATTCTGATCATGAGACGCAATACATGGCTCCTGAAGACGCTGACAGGTATGAATGTTTAGTTGCTCAACGTGTTTTGAGTGTGCAGGTCACACAAGCTGAGCAAAATCAGGGGCACAATTTGTTCCATACCAAGGGAGTTGTGAAGGAATGTTCTGTGCGCGTCATAATAGACGGAGGGAGCTGCAACAACTTGGCTAGCATGGAGATGGTGGAGAAGCTTTCTCTCACCACAAGACCACATCCACATCCTTACTACATCCAATGGTTCAACAACAGCGGCAAGGTTAAGGTAACACGTACTGTTCGTGTGCATTTTAGTATCTCTACATATGCTGATTATGTTGATTGTGATGTGGTACCTATGCAAGCATGTTCCTTATTACTTGGTAGACCATGGAAATTTGATAAAAACTCTGTACACCATGGTAGAAACAATCACTATACTCTTGTTCATAAGGATAAAAATGTTACTTTGCTTCCTATGACTCCTGATTCCATTTTGAAAGATGATATTAATAGAGCTAATAAAGCAAAACAGGAGAAGAATAAGAGTGAAAATCAGATTGTGGCAAAAGAATTTGAGCAACAAATGAAGCCTAATAATAAACCATCTAGTGTTGCTTCTGAAATTAAATTGAAAAGTGCATGTTTATTTGCCACCAAATCTGATATTGATGAGCTAGATTTCAGCAAATCTGTTTGCTATGCTTTTGTGTGCAAAGAGGCATTATTTTCATTCGAGGACGTGCCTTCCTCTTTGCCTCCTGCTGTCACTAACATTTTGCAGGAGTTCGCTGACGTCTTTCCACAAGATGTGCCACCGGGATTACCGCCTATTCGAGGGATTGAGCATCAGATTGACTTAATTCCCGGTGCTTCACTGCCAAACCGTGCACCATACCGTACCAATCCAGAGGAGACGAAGGAGATTATGCGTCAAGTACAAGAGCTTCTCGACAAAGGTTATATACGCGAATCCCTTAGTCCTTGTGCTGTTCCTATTATTCTAGTGCCGAAAAAGGATGGTACATCATGTATGTGTGTTGATGGTAGAGGCATTAATAATATTACTATTCGTTATCATCATCCTATTCCTAGGCTCGATGATATGCTTGATGAATTGAGTGGCTCTACAATATTCTCCAAAGTTGATTTGCGTAGAGGATACCATCAAATTCGTATGAAATTGGGAGATGAATGGAAAACAGCATTTAAAACTAAGTTTGAATTATATGAGTGGTTAGTCATGCCTTTTGGGTTAACTAATGCACCTAGTACTTTCATGAGATTAATGAACGAAGTTTTACGTGCTTTCATTGGACGATTTGTGGTAGTTTACTTTGATGACATATTGATTTATAGCAGATCTTTGGAAGAACATTTGGAACATTTACGTGTTGTTTTTATTGCTCTACGTGATGCACGTTTGTTTGGTAACCTTGGGAAGTGCACCTTTTGCACCGACCGAGTATCTTTTCTTGGCTATGTTGTTACTCCACAGGGAATTGAAGTTGATAAAGCCAAGATTGAAGCTATTGAGAGTTGGCCGCAGCCCAAAATGGTCACACAAGTGAGGAGTTTTCTTGGCCTCGCTGGATTCTATAGGCGTTTTGTGAGAGATTTCAGCACCATTGCTGCACCTCTCAATGATCTTACAAAGAAAGATGTGCCTTTTCTTTGGGGTACCGCACAGGAAGAAGCCTTCTCGGTATTGAAAGATAAGTTGACACATGCTCCTTTACTCCAACTTCCTGATTTTAATAAGACTTTTGAGCTTGAATGTGATGCTAGTGGAATTGGATTAGGCGGTGTGTTATTACAAGATGGCAAACCTGTTGCATACTTTTCGAAAAAATTGAGTGGGCCTAGTCTGAATTATTCTACTTATGATAAAGAATTATATGCTCTTGTTCAGACTTTAGAAACATGGCAACATTATTTATGGCCCAAAGAATTTGTTATACATTCTGATCATGAATCTTTGAAACATATTAAAAGTCAAGCTAAACTGAATCGTAGACATGCTAAATGGGTTGAATTCATTGAGGCTTTTCCTTATGTCATTAAACACAAGAAGGGAAAAGAAAATGTTATTGCTGATGCATTGTCTCGCCGCTATACTATGCTTTCACAACTTGACTTCAAAATATTTGGTTTGGAGACCATCAAAGATCAATATGTGCATGATGCTGATTTTAAAGATGTAATGCAGAATTGTAAAGAAGGAAGAATGTGGAACAAGTTTGTCGTTAACGATGGATTTGTGTTTCGTGCTAACAAGCTATGCATTCCAGCTAGCTCCGTTCGTCTTTTGTTGTTGCAGGAAGCGCATGGAGGAGGATTAATGGGACACTTTGGCGTGAAGAAGACGGATGACGTACTTGCTACACATTTCTTTTGGCCAAAGATGAGACGGGATGTTGAGCGTTTTATTGCTCGTTGCACTACATGTCAAAAAGCTAAGTCACGACTCAATCCTCATGGTTTATATATGCCTTTGCCTGTACCTAGTGTTCCTTGGGAGGATATATCTATGGACTTTGTTTTAGGTTTACCTCGAACAAAGAAGGGGAGGGATAGCATATTTGTTGTCGTGGATAGATTCTCGAAAATGGCACACTTTATACCATGTCATAAAAGCGATGATGCTGTTAATGTTGCTGATTTGTTCTTTCGTGAAATTATTCGCTTGCATGGTGTGGCAAATACTATTGTTTCAGATCGTGATACTAAATTTCTTAGCCACTTTTGGAGATGTTTATGGGCTAAGTTGGGGACTAAACTGCTTTTTAGTACTACTTGTCACCCCCAAACTGATGGACAAACTGAAGTAGTCAATAGAACGTTGTCTACTATGCTTAGGGCTGTTTTGAAGAATAATAAGAAAATGTGGGAGGAATGCTTGCCTCATATTGAATTTGCTTATAATCGTTCATTGCATTCTACTACTAAGATGTGCCCTTTTGAAGTTGTGTATGGTTTCCTACCTCGTGCACCTATTGATTTGTTGCCTCTTCCATCTTCGGAGAAGGTTAATTTTGATGCTAAACAACGTGCTGAATTGATTTTAAAAATGCATGAGTTAACTAAGGAAAACTGATAGAGGCAAAGGTGTCCCGTCTTTCGATGAGATGGTGGATTTCGCTTTGGTGGAAGTCGACTTTGACGATCCGACTACGAACGTGCGAGGACGTCGCGCCTTAGCAATCGCTAAACCAACTCCGAGAGGTTATTGACCACGCCGGAGCACGATCAACCTGACCACGAAGGTCTGTTTCCTGCGAGCAAACGAAGAACAAGCAAGAAACTAAGATTGCAATCTGGATATTGCGAATATAAGATGAAAGCTTTATTGATCAAGGTGGGGTTCTGTGACGCCTTTGTCTGGTCGTTGAACACAAACGAAGTACGCGAAGTTGCAGCTATGGCGAACTTTTAATCTAAACAAAACCCAAAGTCTAAACGATGCCCTAAGGGCTGTATATATGGAGGAAGAGGGGGGGAATTTCATGGCCCTTGGTGGAGGGGTCCGAAATCAACCCTATCTCTTGTTTCCCCACACGTACGGACTCTAAAAATAGCCTATACTTATGTATTTCGAAATTACATGGGCCTGGCCCAATAATAAGGTGACGCAGCACCTAAAATAGCCTCGGGACGAAATTTATGAAGTGGCGTCTTGTATATTTCGTCCAAGGCTTCATGCACCCATTATGGTGGCTTCAAAGTCCTGAAATCATCACTTGTAACTCCGTTCTTGTTTCCCTTGCGCATGCCATCATCTCCATGCTTGTTCTTGCTCCAATGTTCATCCTTCTCCAAGCTAGGCCCTTCATTTGTAAGCAAAACAAATGTATCCAATTTAGGCAGCATCATATTCTCATGAACATTAGAATCATTACCAAGAAACGAAAGTACCTGGTAATTTAGTTGGCGTGCACGAGCTCTAGTAATTGGTCCAGTATGTATAGCAGCAGGGGCTGTGGGTGTAACAATTGTATTGATGTCCTCATCACGTCAAGTACAAGAGCTTCTCGACAAAGGTTATATACGCGAATCCCTTAGTCCTTGTGCTGTTCCTATTATTCTAGTGCCGAAAAAGGATGGTACATCACGTATGTGTGTTGATTGTAGAGGCATTAATAATATTACTATTCGTTATCGTCATCCTATTCCTAGGCTAGATGATATGCTTGATGAATTGAGTGGCTCTACAATATTCTCCAAAGTTGATTTGCGTAGTGGCTACCATCAAATTCGTATGAAATTGGGAGATGAATGGAAAACAACATTTAAAACTAAGTTTGGATTATATGAGTGGTTAGTCATGCCTTTTGGGTTAACTAATGCACCTAGTACTTTCATGAGATTAATGAACGAAGTTTTACGTGCTTTCATTGGACGATTTGCGGTAGTTTACTTTGATGACATATTGATTTATAGCAGATCTTTGGAAGAACATTTGGAACATTTACGTGCTGTTTTTATTGCTCTACGTGATGCACGTTTGTTTGGTAACCTTGGGAAGTGCACCTTTTGCACCGACCGAGTATCTTTTCTTGGCTATATTGTTACTCCACAGGGAATTGAAGTTGATAAAGCCAAGATTGAAGCTATTGAGAGTTGGCCGCAGCCCAAAACGGTCACACAAGTGAGGAGTTTTCTTGGCCTCGCTGGATTCTATAGGTGTTTTGTGAGAGATTTCAGCACCATTGCTGCACCTCTCAATGAGCTTACAAAGAAAGATGTGCCTTTTCTTTGGGGTACCGCACAGGAAGAAGCCTTCACGGTATTGAAAGATAAGTTGACACATGCTCCTTTACTCCAACTTCCTGATTTTAATAAGACTTTTGAGCTTGAATGTGATGCTAGTGGAATTGGATTAGGAGGTGTGTTATTACAAGATGGCAAACCTGTTGCATACTTTTCTGAAAAATTGAGTGGGCCTAGTCTGAATTATTCTACTTATGATAAAGAATTATATGCTCTTGTTCAGACTTTAGAAACATGGCAACATTATTTATGGCACAAAGAATTTGTTATACATTCTGATCATGAATCTTTGAAACATATTAAAAGTCAAGCTAAACTGAATCGTAGACATGCTAAATGGGTTGAATTCATTGAGACTTTCCCTTATGTCATTAAACACAAGAAGGGAAAAGAAAATGTTATTGCTGATGCATTGTCTCGTCGCTATACTATGCTTTCACAACTTGACTTCAAAATATTTGGTTTGGAGACCATCAAAGATCAATATGTGCATGATGCTGATTTTAAAGATGTAATGCAGAATTGTAAAGAAGGAAGAATGTGGAACAAGTTTGTTGTTAACGATGGATTTGTGTTTCGTGCTAACAAGCTATGCATTCCAGCTAGCTTCGTTCGTCTTTTGTTGTTGCAGGAGGCGCATGGAGGAGGATTAATGGGACACTTTGGCGTGAAGAAGACGGAGGACGTACTTTCTACACATTTCTTTTGGCCAAAGATGAGACGGGATGTTGAGCGTTTTATTGCTCGCTGCACTACATGTCAAAAAGCTAAGTCACGACTCAATCCTCATGGTTTATATATGCCATTGCCTGTACCTAGTGTTCCTTGGGAGGATATATCTATGGACTTTGTTTTAGGTTTACCTCGAACAAAGAAGGGGAGGGATAGCATATTTGTTGTCGTGGATAGATTCTCGAAAATGGCACACTTTATACCATGTCATAAAAGCGATGATGCTGTTAATGTTGCTGATTTGTTCTTTCGTGAAATTATTCGCTTGCATGGTGTGCCAAATACTATTGTTTCAGATCGTGATACTAAATTTCTTAGCCACTTTTGGAGATGTTTATGGGCTAAGTTGGGGACTAAACTGCTTTTTAGTACTACTTGTCACCCCCAAACTGATGGACAAACTGAAGTAGTCAATAGAACGTTGTCTACTATGCTTAGGGCTGTTTTGAAGAATAATAAGAAAATGTGGGAGGAATGCTTGCCTCATATTGAATTTGCTAATAATCGTTCATTGCATTCTACTACTAAGATGTGCCCTTTTGAAGTTGTGTATGGTTTCCTACCTCATGCACCTACTGATTTGTTTCCTCTTCCATCTTCGGAGAACGTTAATTTTGATGCTAAACAACGTGCTGAATTGATTTTAAAAATGCATGAGTTAACTAAGGAAAACATTGAGCACATGAATGCTAAATATAAACTTGCTGGAGATAAGGGTAGAAAACATGTTGTTTTTGCACCTGGAGATCTTGTTTGGTTACATTTGCGTAAGGATAGATTTCCTGATTTGCGCAAATCAAAGTTAATGCCACGTGCTGATGGTCCCTTTAAGGTGTTAGAGAAAATAAATGATAATGCATATAAACTTGAGCTGCCTGCAGATTTTGGGGTTAGTCCCACTTTTAACATTGCAGATTTGAAGCCTTATTTGGGTGAGGAAGATGAACTTCCGTCGAGGACGACTTCATTTCAAGAAGGGGAGGGTGATGAGGACATCAATACAATTGTTACACCCACAGCCCCTGCTGCTATACATACTGGACCAATTACTAGAGCTCGTGCACGCCAACTAAATTACCAGGTACTTTTGTTTCTTGGTAATGATTCTAATGTTCATGAGAATATGATGCTGCCTAAATCGGATACATTTGTTTTGCTTACAAATGAAGGGCCTAGCTTGGAGAAGGATGAACATTGGAGCAAGAACAAGCATGGAGATGATGGCATGCGCAAGGGGAACAAGAAAGGAGTTACAAGTGATGATTTCTGGACTTTGAAGCCACCATAATGGGTGCATGAAGCCTTGGACGAAATATACAAGATGCCACTTCATAAATTTCGTCCCGAGGCTATTTTAGGTGCTGCGTCACCTTATTATTGGGCCAGGCCCATGTAATTTCGAAATACATAAGTATAGGCTATTTTTAGAGTCCGTATGTGTGGGGAAACAAGAGATAGGGTTGATTTCGGACCCCTCCAACAAGGGCCACGAAATTCCCCCCTCTTCCTCCATATATACAGCCCTTAGGGCATCGTTTAGACTTTGGGTTTTGTTTAGATTAAAAGTTCGCCATAGCTGCAACTTCGCGTACTTCGTTTGTGTTCAACGACCAGACAAAGGCGTCACAGAACCCCACCTTGATCAATAAAGCTTTCATCTTATATTCACAATATCCAGATTGCAATCTCAGTTTCTTGCTTGTTCTTCGTTTACTCGCAGGAAACAGACCCTCGTGGTCAGGTTGATCGTGCTCCGGCGTGGTCAATAACCTCTCGGAGTTGGTTTAGCGATTGCTAAGGCGCGACGTCCTCGCACGTTCGTAGTCGGATCGTCAAAGTCGACTGCCACCAAAGCGATATCCATCATCTCATTGAAAGACGGGACACCTTTGCCTCTATCACTTCGACGCTTTTCAGAACCTAAGCGACAAGCCATGGGAGAAGAGCTAGCCAAGATACTCGAGGCTGGATTCATCAGAGAAATAAAACATCCGGACTGGCTAGCAAACCTGGTGATGGTACCAAAGAAGGACAAATCCTGGCGCCTATGTGTCGATTTCAAGGACCTCAATAAGGCTTGCCCTAAGGATCCCTTCCCCCTCCCCCGCATCAATCAAATCATCGACGCTACCGCAGAACACAACTCATTGTGTTTCCTCGACGCATACTCCGGATACCATCAAATCAAGATGGCGGAGTCCGATCAAGCCGCAGCGGCATTCATCACTCCATACGGCCCCTTCTGTTTTAGCACCATGCCTTTCGGGCTCAGAAACGCCGGTGCAACCTATCAATGCATGATTCAGACATACCTGGAAACACAAATCGGCAAAATAGTGGAGGCATACGTAGACGATGTGGTCATTAAAACCAGACACGTCGAATCCTTAATAGATGACTTGAGGCTTACGTTCGACAATCTTTGAACATATGACATCAAGATCAACCCGGAAAAATGCGTCTTCGGCGTACCTGCCGGAAAGCTTTTGGGCGTCATCGTTTCCAATAGAGGAATTGAAGCGAATCCGGCTAAAATCCGAGCTCTGTCACAGTTGGCTACCCCAACAGACCTCAAGCAAATCCAGAAATTAACTGGATGCGTGGCTGCTCTAAGCCGCTTTATGAAAAAGTTGTCACGCTACAAAAAGTTGGATGGTGTCACGCTACAAAAAGTTGTAGCGTGATTAGACTCGTGGAATATTATATTCCCTACGGTTGTGTGTGGTACTTGTTTTGCAGAGCCAGACACGTTTCCTGTGTTCGGAAGACTATGTTGAAGTATTCAGAGAAGGAACCCGCCTTGTAATGCCAAAGACAATCTGCGTGCCGGACTCATCGTCATTGAAGCCTGGTTCAGGGGCTACTGAGGGAGTCCTGGACTAAGGGGTCCTCGGATAGCCGGACTATATACTTTGGTCGGACTGTTGGACTATGAAGATACAAAATAGAAGACTTCGTCCCTTGTCCGGATGGGACTCTCCTTGGCGTGGAAGGCAAGCTTGGCGATTCAGATATGTAGATTCCTTTTTCTGTAACCGACTTTGTATAACCCTAGCGCTCCCCCCGGTGTCTATATAAACCGGAGGGTTAGACTTCTAGGATTAGAGTAACAATCATCATAACCTCATAGGCTAGACTTCTAGGGTTTAGCCATTACGATCTCGTGGTAGATCAACTCTTGTAATATTAATATTCATCAAGATCAGTCAAGCAGGAAGTAGGGTATTACCTCCATAGAGAGGGCCCGAACCTGGGTAAACATTGTGTCCCCTGCCTCCTGTTGACATTAGCCTTAGACACATAGTTCGGGACCCCCTACCCGAGATCCACCGGTTTTGACACCGACAATGCCCTTGAAGCAGAAATCTATGCATGCATGGAGGGGTTCTCTCTAGCTATTCAGCGAACAGATCTCCTCAGCGATGAACATGTTAAATGAGAATGGAATAGACAGGTCGGTCTATATGTCTTTGGTGGGAGAGGACAAGCACCTAAAGTCTCTTCGTACGACTAGTTAGTGATTTCTTAGCAAATTGTGCAAGAACTGGAAGTAGAACTGTAGTCTGGTTGCACTCTAGCCTCCATTGCTTTATGTAAGGAGGATTGTAAGGTTGATGCTTGAGTAAGAACTGGAAGCATCTAAAGCTTACAATCCCGTAGATTTCTAAGCAAATTGTGCAAGAATTGGAAGTAGAACTGTAGTCTGGCTGGACTCTAGCCTCCATTCGCTCATCGATAGGCACATGATGCAGAAACTTTGTCAGTTTGTTGATTGCAATGACATCAAGGAGCTGTACATGCACAGGAGGGCCTTCACTTGGAGCAATGAGCGTGACGCCCCCACCCTTACGAAGATTGACAAGGCCCGAGTCTCGGTGGATTGGGAGCTGGAGCACCCGGACTGCCTCTTGCAAGCTCTTTCCACTTCATCCTCGGACCATTGCCCTCTGCACCTTGCCCTTCAGGAGAACATGCACCCGCACAAACCTTTCAGATTTGAGGTTTTTTGGACTAAGCTCGAGGGCTATGAGGAGGCTGTGAGGGATGCTTGGGTTTGTGACCCTGCCATGCACGACCCTTTCAAGCGTTTGGATCTCTTGCTCAGGAACACAACACGCTACTTGATAGCTTGGGGGCAGAAGAAGATCGGCAACATCAAGCTGCAGATCGCGATTGTGAACTGGATCATCTTTCAGTTTGACGTGGCGCAGGAAAAGCACCGGCTTTCGGACGGCGAAAGGTGGCTCAGGAGGACGTTGAAGTTGGCCACCCTGGGCTAGCTTCGCTTGAGCGCACGATTGCTCGCCAACGCTCTATAATCCGATGGTTGCAGGAGGGTGATGCGAGTTCGAAGTTGTTCTTCCTCGTGGCAAATGGGAGAAAGATGAAGAACTTCATCTCGGCGATTTTGCACGAGGGGAATTTGATCACGGATCAGCGCGGGAAAGAGCATATTTTCTTTGAAACCTACAAAAACCTGCTAGGCACGGCTCGTGAGCGCAATATCATGGTGGACTTAGACTTCCTTGGGGTCCACCCCATCAATCTTGACGACCAGGACACTTTGTTTACGGAGGATGAGGTGTGGGCAACCATCAAAGAGATGCCCACTGATCGTGCACCTGGCCTAGATGGCTTCATAGGTTTGCTCTTCCAGAAGTCTTGGAGTATCATCAAAGGAGATGTGATGGCTGCCCTTCAGCATTTATTTCTTGGCAATGGCCATGGTTTTGGGCGCCTCAACCAAGCGCTGATCACACTCATTCCTAAGAAGCAGGGAGCCTGTCAGGTGGGAGATTTCAGACCCATTAGTTTGGTCCATTGCTTGCCTAAACTTGGCTCCAAGCTCTTGGCCAAACGGTTGAGGCCGCGCATGAATGAGCTGGTGCAGTCCAACCAGTCGGCCTTCATCAAGGGGAGGACCTTGCATGATAATTTCCTGCTTGTCAGGCAAGTGGCACGGTTGCTTCATCGTCGTCATGCCAAAGGAGTCATGCTTAAATTGGATATCTCGAAGGCTTTCGACAGTCTGTCTTGGCCATTCTTGTTCGAAGTCCTTCGAGCTAAAGGCTTCTCGGATACTTGGCTGTCTTGTATATCTACTCTTCTATCCTTGGCCTCTTCTTGCGTGGTGGTTAACGGCTACACCGGCCAGAAGTTTGTGCATGCTCAAGGACTGCGCCAGGGAGACCCCGTCTCTCCTCTTCTTTTCGTCATTGCTATGGACGTGCTCACATCCCTCATTACTAGAGCTCAGGAGTGCAATGTGTTGAGCAAAATGTCGGGTTGCACGCCGATGCAAAGACTTTCTATCTATGCGGACGATGTGGTTCTGTTCATCAGGCATACTGCCTCTGATATCCGGTTCGTCAGAGAGGCTATGCACATCTTTGGGAGCGCCTCGGGCCTACGCATCAACTATGAAAAATCTGTGGCTATCTTAATCAGGGAGGAAGAGGGAGACAAGGAGCTTGTCCCCGAGGCAATGCCATGGCGATTGGAAAACTTTCCCTGCAAATACCTGGGCCTCCAACTGTCCATTTGGCAGCTGACATGTTCGGAGTGGCAACCGGTGGTGGACAGCGTATTGAACTTCATGCCGGGATGGCAGAAGGATCTCATTACTAGAGCTGGGCGGCTCATCCTAGTTCATGATGTGGTCTTGGCTAGGCCGACCCACCACCTAATCATCGCGGATGTGCCTAAATGGGCAATTGAGCAAGTCAACAAGAGATGTAGTGCTTTCTTTTGGGAGGGAACCGAGGAGATTCATGGAGGGAAGTGTTTGGTTGCTTGGCAGAGAGTGTGTCGACCAAAGGAGCTAGGTGATCTCGGGCTGATTGACCTAAATCGCCAGGGTCTGGCTCTAAGATTGAGGTGGGAGTGGTTGCGGCGGACTGACACGAGCCGCCCATGGTACGGGCTTCCCATGGCTAAAGATCCACAAGTTCAAGCTGCTTTCGATAGCTTAGTTCACTGGAAAGTTGGCGATGGAACCAAGGCGCTCTTCTGGAAAGATAGATGGATAGGAGGCGTGTCGGCCAAGGAGGTCGCTCCAGAAGTTTGGGGTGCAGTTCGCACGCAGACTGTCAACAGAAGAACAGTGAAGGAGGGCTTGTTCAACCACCGATGGACGTCGGACATCTCAGGAGACCTCTCTACAGATGGTTTGGTGCAATTCATTCGGCTTTGGGAGCATGTGTTGGCTGCTCAGTTAGATCCCAACCTGCAAGACGAGGCGATCTGGCCATGGGACGCAAAACAAATCTACACATCGACCTCTGCATATCGGATGTTTTTCAAAGGCGCAATCAGTATCACTTTCACAAAGTGGATTTGGAAATGTTGGGCACTACTTACGGTAAAGATCTTTTTATGGCTGGCCATCCAGTATAGGATCTGGACATCCGACCGACGCCTCAGCATGGGCTCCAAGATGCCATCTCCCCTTGTTATCTTTGCGACCAGGATGAAGACACTGTCGACCACATCCTTGTCCAATGCGTTTTCTCGCGTCAAGTTTGGCACATGGCGTTATCCAGGACGAGACTTGATCCTAGTCTAGCACCTACGGTTGGTGACATTCTAGAGCTTTGGTGGGGAAGCACCCGGAAAAGGATTGCCAAGGAGAGCCGGAAAGCCTTTGACTCATTTGTGATGTTAGTCTGTTGGCATCTTTGGAAGCAAAGAAACGACCGTGTATTCCGCCCGGCAGGCACCCCATCTTCGGCCATGGAGCTAGTCAACAAGATTATAGACGAGCTTCGCATGTGGGCGATAGCTGGAGGGAGAGGACTGAGCGATCTTTTGTGAGGAGTTAGCTTAGTGAGTGGAGTGGAGTGTGTGTGGCCTCAGCCGGCTTGTGGTTGATGGCAGCAGCTTAAAACTATTGTATATTGTTTTCTTTCCTTCTATAAACCTATGGTACGCTCTTTGCGTACCCTCGAAAAAAAATGCTTGAGTAATATGAGTTTTTGCCCGCAATAACTAAATAAATAAATAACTCTTTCTAAAAATATTGAAGATGTGAAGTCCTTTAATAATGCCTCTTGCAACCTAACCGGTGGCTTGTATTGACTTTGTTTCTCTCAACCAAACACTGCTCCTTTCTTAAATCGTATATAAATCAAACACTGTTCCTTCTTCTTCTGAATAGATGAGACGCCGCTACTGTTCTTGCACAATCGCCTAACATTCTTTTTAGATGTAAATTTATTATCATTGGGCCACAAAGTACAAGTGCATATGAATGAAACGCGTCCTAGAAAAAAAGTGGTGTCCGGCTCTGCTTGTATCTCCAGAGAAAGAACATCCGTGCTCTACCTGACACGTGCACCATGAGTTTGAGTTGATGCATCATTCCCTTGTGTGAACAGTTCAGTCAGGTTCACTGAATTGCGGCCTGGCCGGTGGAAGCAGCTTATTTCTGCACGTGCGCCAGCTAGTGCTTCGTACTAGAACGTACTAATAGTGCTGAACTACTGATGTACTCCCTCCGTAAACTAATATAAGAGCGTTTAGATTACTACTTTAATAATCTAAACGCCTTATATTAGTTTACAGAGGAAGTAGAGTGCAATCTTTTTCGCAAAATAAAAGATGTACAGTGCACCTTTTTTTTGACCGACCTGTAAGAAGAAAAAGGAGAAGAATAACGATGCCACTTCGTTTTAGAGTATAGACTAAGACTCTTACTTGGATTTCAGTCATGCAAGACATCTGCTTAGACTTGTGTTAGAAAATTAAATCAAGAATTCATGATCAGAGCAAGTAGAAAGGGCCGACAAAAGATCGACCCCCATTTAGTTTTGCCTCACGCCTTTTATTAGTAATGGAATTTTGCACAATTGATTTCTTTTTTTTTTATATCTTACCAAGTTGACCGCCTGGTGTAGGAACTTAATTGATTTTGTTTTAGAATATTAACTGTAATTGACTTTTTTTTTCACACTGTATAAAAGCAAATCCTCAAATATATTCAATTCTATGAGCGCATGCACGCACATTTTACCTCCATGAACACAAATTTCACCACAAAGAATCTAATCATCTGAACTGTGCTCAATTCACAACTGCACTTGATTTCGGTAACCTGATTCAGACCCGAAAGAAAGCACAACGCGTGACGACTACACGTGATGCACATTTTGCGCGCGCCTGCCTAGCTATAAACTACCGCACTTGCACTTGCCATGCTTGTGCACACGCTAGCGATCGCCACCTTCGAACCACTCCACGTCGACGAATTTGGCGCACCGAGCCCGCGCGCTTTTCTGCTTTTCCGGCCATGTCCGCCGCGGCAGCTATCGCGGCACCGCCGCGACACAGCCGGCCGTCGCCTCTCAACCCAAATGCAACGGCGATGGCCAGCACCACCAAACCTAACGCCGTCTGTACAAAGACGCACCTCGCCAACCTCGATCGCATCCTCCTCCGCCCGCCGCCGCTCCCGCTCCCGGTCAGGCCTAAGAAGGCGCTCGCCGACGAGTCCGGCGGGGGCGACAGGGAGGAGACCGCCCCCGACTCCGACGAACGCAGAGGCCGCCGGGGCGGTCTCCTCAACGCGCTGAACCTGTCGACGTTCCTGCCGTTCACAGGGAGGCCCGCCACGGACGAGATGTCCCCGCGTAGCCTGGCACAAATGCAGCGGCTCCTCACGCTCTCGCCGCGGCCCTCGCCCAGGGGAACCATCGCCGCCGAATGGCGACGTTACCACGGCGAGGGCGCGTGGAAGGGCCTGGTCGACCCGCTCGACCAGAACCTCCGCCGCGAGGTTTTGCGATACGGTGACTTCGTGCAGGCCGCATACACGGCGTTCCACTCCATGCCGTCGTCGCCGTCGCACGGCCACGGCCAGCATCGCACGCTCGTGCTACCGGACCGGTCGTACCGGCCGACTCGCAGCCTGTTTGCCACGTCTTCCTTGTCAATCCCGCCGTGGGCGCAGCGGCGGTCGGCGCCCAAGTGGCTGACACAGCGCACCAGCTTCGCCGGCTACGTCGCCGTCTGCGACAACGAGCGCGAGGTTCGGCGCATGGGCCGTCGCGACATCGTCATTGTGCTGCGCGGCACCGCCACGTGCCCTGAGTGGGCAGAGAACCTCCGCACCGGCCTCGTGCCGGTGTCGGACGACGATGACAGCGACGACGCGACGGCGGCGCAGAACGTGCCCAAGGTGGCGAAGGGGTTCCTGAGCCTGTACAAGACGGCCGGCGACCACGTGCCCAGCCTGTCGGACGCCATTGTGGAGGAGGTGAGGAGGCTGATCGAGGTGTACAAGGGCGAGGAGCTCAGCATCACGGTGGTTGGCCACAGCCTCGGCGCATCTTTGGCCCTCCTCGCCGCCGACGAGCTAAGCGCGTGCCTGGCCGCCGATGCGGCGAGTAACAGCACCGCTGCAGATGATCATCAGCCGCCGCCCGTCTCCGTGGTTTCCTTCGGCGGCCCGAAGACCGGCAACCGCGCGTTCGCGGACCGGCTACAGCACGAGCGGGGCGTGAACGTGCTGCGCGTGGTGAACGCCGGCGACGTGGTGACGCGCGTCCCCGGGCTCGTGACACCGACGACGATGGCCGAAGGATACGTGCACGCGGGTGGCGCGGAGCTGACGCTGGACAGCCGCGACTCGCCGTGCCTGCGCCCGGACGCCGGCCCGGCCTGCTGCCACGACCTGGAGGCCTACCTGCACCTGCTGGACGGGTTCATGGGCTCCGGCAGGCCGTTCCGGGCCGACGCGAGTCGCAGCGTGGCGGGGCTGCTCGTTTACCAGCGGACCAGCGTGAAGCGTGCCTACGTGGAGCGCGCGAGGGTGCTCGGGTTCGAGCCGGCGGCCATGCCAAGGACCGCCACGGCCAACGGCGCTGGCGCTGCTGATGGACAGTACGGCTTCCTGGCCAGTCCCTCGTGACGTTGATCGATCGCATGCATGTATGTACTCTGGGTATCTGCAGTGCACGTGTCTTGACGTGCAAACTTGTGTACTGGACGAGAGAGGCATCTGTCTCTCCCCGTATCATGCAGCATGCTCGTTGGACATGAACAATCTATTTCGTGTTGTTTTGTTCAGAAGAATCTTGTATACTTAGTAAAATTGTTACACGTATATCACCCTATAATATTCGACTTAATATGATTGATAGAGTATTTTTCTTGAATACACACGAGTGTGTGTATCATTCATTATAGAAGGAGGAGAGAAGATTCCTGAAACTCCACAGTTTTACAGTTATATTACAAGCACGTGTATGCCCACCACCACCATACACCCCTAGCGTGACTACTCCCTATCTACCCACCCATCCACAACAAAGCCTTCATCGTTGCCTTTAATTAGCACTGCCGATCTCCATAGCTTATCCTCTTCCTCATTGCGCTGCGTGATCCTCGCAAAGGATGGAGATTTTGCATTGAAGACAATGTAGTTCCGATGCTTCCATAACATCCACATGCCGAGAAGACATTTCGCTCTTGTCGATCGTTGGTGATCACACCTCTGGTCATGTCTAATGCACCACTCGCCCAAGGTTACATTGTCACGGGTCTCAAACTTCGGTCTACCGGTGACGACACTAAAGCAGTGCCAAACTTGCTTTGCAAAAACGCAATCACTCATAAGATGATTCATGGTTTTCTTTCCCGCAAAAACTTGATAGTCATCATATCAATAAGGATTTTCTCGCAAAATAATAATAATAATAATAATGAGGATTTTCTTTCTTTTCAGAGGACCGTACGCAAGGAACCGCGAAGTGTAAAAGAAGAGAATATTGTTGATGGGGACACTTTAGATGTGAGGTGTAGGGGCCTTATACCTGGTAGCCCGTCCGGGGACATTACAACTGTGGAGTAACTCGCTTTGGGCATCTACAATAGTGCGCTGAAACACAACAGCCAGTGGCGAAGCTACGTAGAGCAAAACTGTGCCATGGCCCGCCCAGCTTAGAATGAAGACAAGGCAAAGTATGAGCGCGACTAGGCCATTTCAAAAAAAGGTGATATTCTTTAGATTGGCCCGCTTTGGTCTTAGTTTGTAGCTCCGCCACTGCCAGTAGCGCGACGTGTCACTGGCCGTCTGATCCAGTGGGTGTTGGACAAGGGGTGGCTCGACGCTATGTACGGTGGATTAACCAGTCAGTTGATGATGTGTTGCAGGTTCGTCTGGTTGCATGAATGTTCATGCCAGATCAGGGTGCTAATAGAATTAGAGGTGCGAAATATTTTCTTTAACATGGACCATCTGATCTTGGATGGATGTGCCGAATTCATGCATAGGAGCTAGGGGGGAGCTTTGGTCATTTTCTCGGAAAACCCCTGGCTAACACCTATATTAAAGTCGGTCTTTCCACCATCTACCACATGGAAAATTTGGGCCGTACACTAGAGATACAATGCTTAGGTTATATTTTTTCTATTTTTTGTACTCTTAGGAGAGATTCTATATTAGCATTCGCAAATCGACTTTGAAAGTCGCATGCCTCCATCAACTCCTCCTCCCTTCTTCTTTCGCGGTGTCGCCAACTAGAATGAGGATGAGGGAGGAGGCAAGTTGACTATGTATATGTCAAGCCTAGGTTCGGGTTTCCTTAAGGGTAAACAACTTGTGTCATTTTAGAGCTTCACTTTGATGCTCGGGGAGTTGCGCCAGGTTGTTGTTGGTTCCTTCCCCTGGTTGTCTTCCATGGTAGATGGCTATTATCAGTGATGGATCCCGTGAGAGCTCCCCTAAAAAGATCGATGGTATATGCTAGGCCAGGTTGGGCCAACATCCCTTTCCCTTTGTCTTCGTCATCATGGGACAAAGGAGAGATGGGTTCAGATCCAAGCTCGGCCCATTCGATCTTTGTTTTGGGGGTACAGGAGATGGTTGGGATGTTCTTCATTTGATCACCGCATCGACCTCTCTTGTCGGTGCTAGTGATCCAACCATAAGATTGTTGGGGAACGTTGCAGAAAATTAAAATTTTTCCTACGGTTTCACCAAGATCCATCTATGAGTTCATCTAAGCAACGAGTCAAGGGAGTGAGTTTGCATCTACATACCACTTGTAGATCGCGTGCGGAAGCGTTCAAGGGGATGGTGATGATGGAGTCGTACTCGACGTGATTCGGATCGCCGATGACCAAGTGCTGAACGGACAACACCTCCGCGTTCAACACACGTACGGTACGGACGACGTCTCCTCCATCTTGATCCAGCAAGGAGGAAGGAGAGGTTGAGGAAGACAGCTCCAACGGCAGCACGGCGGCGTGGTGTTGTTGGAGAAGCAGTACTCCGGCAGGGCTTCGCCAAGCTCGTGACGGAGGAGGAGAGGTGTTGGGGAGGGGAGGGGTTGCGCCTTGGTTGTGTGTTGCAGCCCTCCCCTCATCCCTCTATTTATAGGGGAAGGGGGAAGGGCGGCCGGCCCCTCTAGATGAGATCTAGAGGGGGGGGGGCGGCGGCCAGGGAGGGGGGACTTGCCCCTCAAGCAAGGGAGACTTTATATCTCTCGACCCGGGCATGAGCTTGGAAAACTAGTTTCAGCTCCTCGAACATCTCATATGCTCCGTGTTGCTCAAAACGCTTTTGGAGCCCCGGTTCTAAGCTGTAAAGCATGCCGCACTGAATGAGGGAGTAATCAGCAGCACGTGTCTGCCAAACGTTCAAATCGTCTTGCAGTGCTGGGAGAGCAGGTGGGTCACCTAACGGTGCTTCAAGGACATACGCTTTCTTGGCAGCTATGAGGATGATCCTCAGGTTCCGGACCCAGTCCGTATAGTTGCTGCCATCATCTTTCAGCTTGGTTTTCTCTAGGAACGCGTTGAAGTTCATGTTGACATGAGCGTTGGCCATTTGATCTACAAGACATATTTTGCAAAAAGTTTTAGACTAAGTTCATGATAATTAAGTTCATCTAATCAAATTATTTTAATGAACTCCCACTCAAATTAGACATCCCTCTAGTCATCTAAGTGTTACACGATCCGAGTCGACTAGGCCATGTCCGATCATCACGTGAGACGAACTAGCCACCATCGGTGAACATCTCTATGTTGATCGTATCTCCCATACGACTCATGTTCGACCTTTCGGTCTCTTGTGTTCCGAGGCCATGTCTGTACATGCTAGGCTCGTCAAGTTAACCCTAAGTGTTTTCGCGTGTGTAAATCTGGCTTACACCTGTTGTATGTGAACGTAAGAATCTATCACACCCGATCATCACGTGGTGCTTCAAAACGACGAACTTTCGCAACGGTGCACAGTTAGGGGGAACACTTCCTTGAAATTTTAATGAGGGATCATCTTATTTACTACCGTCGTTCTAAGTAAACAAGATGCATAAACATAATAAACATCACATGCAATTATATAGTAGTGACATGATATGGCCAATATCATATAGCTCCTTTGATCTTCATCTTCGGGTCTCCATGATCATCTTGTCACCGGCATGACACCATGCTCTCCATCATCATGATCTCCATAATCGTGTCTTCATGAAGTTGTCACGCCAACGAATACTTCTACTTCTATGGCTAATGCGTTTAGCAACAAAGTAAAGTAATTTACATGGCATTCTTCAATGACACGCAGGTCATACAAAATAAAGACAACTCCTATGGCTCCTGCCGGTTGTCATACTCATCGACATGCAAGTCGTGATTCCTATTACAAGAACATGATCTCATACATCACAATATATCATTCATCATTCATCACAACTTCTGGCCATATCACATCACATGACAATTGCTGCAAAAACAAGTTAGACGTCCTCTAATTGTTGTTGCATCTTTTACGTGGCTGCAATTGGGTTCTAGCAAGAACGTTTTCTTACCTACGAATAACCACAACGTGATTTTGTCAACTTCTATTTACCCTTCATAAGGACCCTTTTCATCGAATCCGCTTCAACTAAAGTGGGAGAGACAGACACCCGCCAGCCACCTTATGCAACTAGTGCATGTTAGTCGGTGGAACCGGTCTCACGTAAGCGTACGTGTAAGGTTGGTCCGGGCCGTTTCATCCCACAATACCGCTGAAGCAAGATAAGACTAGTAGCGGCAAGCAAGTTGACAAGATCTACGCCCACAACAAAATTGTGTTCTACTCGTGCAATAGAGAACTACGCATAGACCTAGCTCATGATGCCACTGTTGGGGAACGTTGCAGAAAATTAAAATTTTTCCTACGGTTTCACCAAGATCCATCTATGAGTTCATCTAAGCAACGAGTCAAGGGAGTGAGTTTGCATCTACATACCACTTGTAGATCGCGTGCGGAAGCATTCAAGGGGATGGTGATGATGGAGTTGTACTCGACGTGATTCGGATCGCCGATGACCAAGTGCTGAACGGACAGCACCTCTGCATTCAACACACGTACGGTACGGACGACGTCTCCTCCGTCTTGATCCAGCAAGGAGGAAGGAGAGGTTGAGGAAGACAGCTCCAACGGCAGCACGACGGCGTGGTGTTGTTGGAGAAGCAGTACTCCGGCAGGGCTTCGCCAAGCTCGTGACGGAGGAGGAGAGGTGTTGGGGAGGGGAGGGGCTGCGCATTGGTTGTGAGTTGCAGCCCTTCCCTCATCCCTCTATTTATAGGGGAAGGGGGAAGGGGGGCCGGCCCCTCTAGATGAGATCTAGAGGGGGGGCGGCGGCCAGGGAGGGGGGACTTGCCCCCCAAGCAAGGGGGGTGCCCCCTCTAGGGTTCCCCCCCAACCCTAGGCGCATGGGCCCAAAGGGGGGGGGGCGCCCAGCCCTCCAGGGGCTGGCTCCTGCCCCATGCGGCCCATGTGGCCCCCCCGGGAGGGGTGGCCCCTCCCGGTGGACCCCCGGAACCCTTCCGGTGGCCCCGGTACAATACCGATATGCCCCCGAACCCTTCCGGTGTCCGTATGACAACTTCCCATATATAAATCTTTACCTCCGGACCATTCCGGAACTCCTAGTGACGTCCGGGATCTCATCCGGGACTCGAACAACTTTCGGTAATCACATACAAGTCTTCCTAATAACCCTAGCGTCGCCGAACCTTAAGTGGGTAGACCCTACGGGTTCGGGAGACACGCAGACATGACCGAGACGGCTCTCCGGTCAATAACCAACAGCGGGATCTGGATACCCATGTTGGCTCCCACATGCTCCTCGATGATGTCATCGGATGAACCACGATGTCGAGGATTCAATCAACCCCGTATGCAATTCCCTTTGTCAATCGGTATGTTACTTGCCCGAGACTCAATCGTCGGTATCCCAATACCTCGTTCAGTCTCGTTACCGGTAAGTCACTTTACTCGTACCGTAATGCATGACCCCGTGATCAAACACTTGGTCACTTTGAGCTCATTATGATGATGCACTACCGAGTGGGCCCAGTGATACCTCTCCGTCATACAGAGTGACAAATCCCAGTCTCGATCTGTGTCAACCCAACAGACACTTCGGAGATACCTGTAGTGCACCTTTATAGTCACCCAGTTACGTTGTGACGTTTGATACACCCAAAGCACTCCTACGGTATCCGGGAGTTACACGATCTCATGGTCTAAGGAAGAGATACTTGACATTGGAAAAACTCTAGCAAAACGAACTACACGATCTTGTGCTATGCTTAGGATGGGTCTTGTCCATCACGTCATTCTCCTAATGACGTGATCCCGTTGTCAATGACATCTAATGTCCATAGTCAGGAAACCATGACTATCTGTTGACCAACGAGCTAGTCAACTAGAGGCTTACTAGGGACGTATTTTGGTATATGTATTCACACGTGTATTACGATTTCCGGATAATACAATTATAGCATGAATAAAAGACAATTATCATGAACAAGGAAATATAATAATAATGCTTTTATTATTTCATCTAGGGCATATTTCCAACAAAGATGTCTCTGGTGCACTTCCTGGATTGCTAGGGTTGATTCTCGGCTATTGGTGTCAATCCCCTCTTCTTGGAGCTTCAACCTCCAATAAAGGAGGCCCTTCTGCTTGCCTAGAGTTGGCAGTCTATGGTAAAAATGGTGGCTAATGCATCCCCGGTGACGTCGTTGGGTGCCAAACGACTAGATTATGTTTTATATGTTTTCTAGGGTCCTATGTGTAAAAATGAATGACCGTGTTGCCGCTTTCTTTGGGTTCCTTTGTGTGGTGTTGTATCAATTTTCTACAACTAAGCCAACTTTTTGTGACCTTTGGGTCACTCCCCATTTTTCAAAAAATGGTATACAATAGAGACAACATCACGTTCCGGGCGCTCATCTTCTACGATCATATTGTGCATGATCACACAAGCAGTGATCACCTCCCATAGTTTCTGCGTGCTCCATGTATTAGTAGGATACCAAGGATGCCCCATCGAGAGTGCAAAACACCAAAGTCATGCTCGACGTCCTTCCTAGCACTCTCTTGCTCTTGGGAAAATCTTTTCCTCTTCTCTCCGACAGGCTTGGTGATTGTCTTCATAGTAGTGGTCCACCGAGGATAGATACCGTCACCCAGGTAGTATCCTTTGTTGTAGTTGTGGCCATTGATAGTAAAGTTCACAGGTGGATTGTTTCCTTCGGCAAGCCTAGCAAACACCGACGAGCGCTGAAGCACATTGATATCATTGTGTGATCCGGTCATGCTAAAGAAAGAGTGCCAGATCTAGAGATCTTGAGATGCCACGGCCTCTAGTATGATAATGCGAGCTGTGACATGGCCCTTATACTGCCCTTGCCAAGCAGAAGGACCATTCTTCCACTCCGAGTGGATGCAGTCTATGCTGCCAAGCATCCCTGGGAAGCCCCTGCTTGCATTCAACGCCAACAAACGGGTTGTATCTTTAGGAGTCGACTCTCTCAAGTACTCAGGGCCAAACACAACAATAACAACCTTGCAGAACTTATACATGGAGTCTAGGCATGTAGACTCGCTCATACGGACGTACTCGTCAATGAGATCACCAGGCACTCCGTATGCAAGCATTCAGATGGCGGCAGTGCATTTATGATAAGAGGAGAAACCAATCTTTCCAATGGCATCCTCTTTGCACTCAAAATAGTCATCATAGCCGACCACCCCACTCTAATACGGTTGAAAAGATGCCTACTCATACGGAAACAACGACGGAATTTCTGATGTTTGAACAACAGATTTGTTGTATCAAAGTAGTCCTTCCAAATAAGCAAATGCCCGCTCTCTCGGTTGCGATTCAATGTCGGAAGGTGGCCAGGAATGGAGCCACAGAACAACGGTCGCTGGCTATTGAGGTGGTGATGCGCCAACACGGCAACCAGTATCTCCTCCTCGTCATCGGACGATGAATCGTCGGAGTCGCAAAGGAAATTGTGAAAAAAATAACTCGTCGGTGGAGTCCATTTTGTACCTTGGCAAACTGTTGAACAATTTGTCGTCGACGCACGGCGAAAGGAATCGCGGCGTGCACAGACCAGCTAGCTGCCCTGTCGGGCATCCGACGAGCGTGCCGGTGAGGATCTGGCCGGGGCGGCGAGGTGGCTTCTTGATCGCGATCGCGGCTGTGTTGGGGGGAGCGGGGGTGGGAAGATGTCGGTTCCTCGGCGGCAAGACGGCGGTGGCGGGCGACGTGGGAGGTGGCGGCGTTGCAAAGCGGACGTTGCGGCACCGACAACTAGCAGAGTCACCAGCAAAAATGGGTGGCGGCGTCGGCGGCTGATACGTCTCCAACGTATCTATAATTTTTGATTGTTCCATGCTATTATATTACCCCTTTTGGATGTTTATAGGCTTTATTTACACATTTATATCATTTTTGGGACTAACCTACTAACCTGAGGCCCACCCCGTATTGCTATTTTTTTTGCCTATTTTAGTATTTCTAAGAAAAGGAATATCAAACGGAGTCCAAACGGAATGAAACCTTCGGGAGCATGATTTTTGGAACGAACATGATCCAGAGGAATTGGAATGCAAGTCAAGAAGCAATCGAGGCGGCCAGGAGATAGGAGGGCGCGCCCACCCATCCTGGGCGCGCCCCTTTGTCGGCGCTCCACCGGAGGGGGGTCGAGGGCTTCTACATCAACACCATAGCCCCTCCGATGAGTTGTGAGTAGTTTACCACAGACCTTCGGGTCCATAGTTATTAGCTAGATGGCTTCTTCTCTCTTTTTGGATCTCAATACAATGTTCTCCCCCTCTCTTGTGGAGATCTATTTGATCTAAACTCTTTTTGCGGTGTGTTTGTCGAGATCCGATGAATTGTGGGTTTATGATCAAGTTTATCTATGAGAAATATTTGAATCTTCTCTGAATTCTTTTATGTATAATTGAGTTATCTTTGCAAGTCTCTTCGAATTATCAATTTAGTTTGGCCTACTAGATTGATCTTTCTTGCCATGGGAGAAGTGCTTAGCTTTGGGTTCAATCTTGCGGTGTCCTTACGCAGTGACAGAAAGGGTTGCAAGGCACATATTCTATTGTTGCCATCGAGGATAAAAAGATGGGGTTTATATCATATTGCATGAGTTTATCCCTCTACATCATGTCATCTTTCTTAATGCATTACTCTGTTCTTATGAACTTAATACTCTAGATGCATGCTGGATAGCGGTCGATGTGTGGAGTAATAGTAGTAGATGCAGGCAGGAGTAGGTCTACTTGTCACGGACGTGATGCCTATATACATGATCATGCCTAGATAATCTCATAATTATTCGCTTTTCTATCAATTGCTCGACAGTAATTTGTTTACCCACCGTAATACTTATGCTATCTTGAGAGAAGCCACTAGTGAAACCTATGGCCCCCGGGTCTATCTTTTATCATATAAGCTTTCAATCTACTTTTATTTGCATCTTTATTTTTTGCATCTATATTATAAAATACCAAAAATATATTTATCTTATCATACTATCTCTATCAGATCTCACTTTCGCAAGTGACCGTGAAGGGATTGACAACCCCTTTATTGCGTTGGTTGCGAGTTCTTTGTTTGTTTGTGTAGGTGCGTGGCACTTATGTGGAGCCTCCTACTAGATTGATACCTTGGTTCTCAAAAACTGAGGGAAATACTTACGCTACTATTGCGGCATCACCCTTTCCTCTTCAAGGAAAACCAACGCAAGCTCAAGACGTAGCAAGAAGGATTTTTGGCGTCGTTGCCTGGGTGGTGTTCGCTCAAGTCAAGACATACCAAGTACCCATCACAAACTCATCTCCCTCGCATTTACATTATTTGCCATTTGCCTCTCGTTTTCCTCTCCCCCACTTCACCCTTGCCATTTTATTTTCCCTCTCTTTCCCAATCTCTCTCTCTCTTTCGCTTGCCTTTTTCTATTTGCTTGTGTGTTGGATTACTTGTTGCCATGGCGCAAGATAATACCAAATTGTGTGATTTCTCCACCAATAATAATGATTTCCTTAGTACTCCGATTGCTCCTCTTAATGATATTGAGTCTTGTGAAATCAATAATGCTTTGCTGAATCTTGTTAGGAAAGATCAATTCGCCGACCTTCCTAGTGAAGATGCCGCTACCCATCTAAACAACTTTGTTGATTTGTGTGATATGCAAAAGAAGAAAGATACGGATAATGATATCATTAAATTGAAGTTATTTCCGTTTTCACTTAGAGATCGTGCTAAAGTTTGGTTTTCGTCTTTGCCTAAAAATAGTATTGATTCTCGGAACAAGTGCAAAGATGCTTTTATCTCTAAATATTTTCCTCCCGCTAAGATCATCACTCTTAGGAACGATATTATGAATTTTAAACAACTTGATCATGAGCATGTTTCCCAATCTTGGGAAAGAATGAAATTGATGATTCGCAATTGCCCTACTCATGGTTTGAACTTATGGATGATCATACAAAAAATTTATGCCGGATTGAATTTTGCTTCTAGAAATTTTTTAGATTCGGCCGCGGGAGGCACGTTTATGGAAATCAAGTTAGGAGATGCTACAAAACTTCTTGATAATATTATGGCTAATTATTCTCAATGGCACACCGAAAGATCTTCTAGTAAAAAAGTGCATGTTATAGAAGAAATCAATGTTTTGAGTGGAAAGATGGATGAACTTATGAAATTATTTGCTACTAAAAATACTCCTCTTGATCCCAATGATATGCCTTTGTCTAGTCTGATTGAGAATAATAATGAATCTATGGATGTGAATTTTGTTGGTAGGAATAGTTTTGGAAACAATGCTTATAGAGGAAACTTTAATTCTAGACCGTTCACTAGTAATTCCTATAATAATTATGGAAATTCCTACAATAATTCTTATGGTAATTTTAATAATTTGCCCTCTGAATTTGAGAATAGTGTGAAAAAATTTATGATGTCTCAAAAGAAGTTTAATGCTTTGCTTGAAGAAAAATTGCTCAAAGTTGATGATTTGGCTAGGAACATTGATAGACTTTCGCTTGATGTTGATTATCTTAAACTTAGATCTACTCCTCCTAAGCATGATATCAATGAGTCTCTCAAAGCAATGAGAATTTCCATTGATGAGTGCAAAGAAAGAACCGCTAGATTGCGTGCTAAGAAAGATTGCATTGTAAAGGCGTGTTCTTCTAGTTTCAATGAAAATAATGATGAAGATCTTAAAGTTATTGATGTGTCCCCTATTAGATCCTTGTTTTGCAATATGAATATTAATAATAATGGGATTGGAGATGAGTCAACTTTAGTTAGAAGGCGTCCCAATAATTCGGAGTTTTTAGATCTTGATGCTAAATTTGGTAAAAGTGGGATTGGAGAGGTCATGACTTTGAATAGCATTGAACCCACTATCTCGGATTTCAAGGAATTTGATTATGATAATTGTTCTTTAGAAGGTTGTATTTCCTTGTTGCAATCCATTGTTAATTCTCCTCATGCTTATAGTCAAAATAAAGCTTTTACCAAACATATCGTTGATGCCTTGATGCAATCTTATGATGAAAAACTTAATTTGGAAGTTTATATACCTAAAAACCTTAATGATGAGTGGGAACCTACTATAAAGATTAAAATTAAAGATCATGAGTGTTTTGCTTTGTGTGATTTGGGTGCTAGTGTTTCCACGATTCTGAAAACTTTATGTGATATTCTAGGTTTCCATGATCTTGATGATTGCTCTTTAAATTTGCACCTTGCGGATTCCACCATTAAAAAGCCAATGGGAAGGATCAATGATGTTCTCATTGTTGAAAATATAAATTTGGTGCCCGTAGATTTTATCGTTCTTGATATAGATTGCAATCTCTCTTGCCCTATTATTCTTGGTAGACCTTTCCTTAGAACGATTGGCGCGATTATTGATATGAAGGAAGGGAATATTAGATTCCGATTTCCATTAAAAAAGGCATGGAGCACTTTCCAAGAAAGAAAATCAAATTACCTTATGAATCTATCATGCGAGCTACTTATGAATTGAGTGCCAAAGATGGCACTACTTAGATCTATCTTTGCTTTTATGCCTAGCTAGGGGCGTTAAACGATAGCGCTAGTTGGGAGGCAACCCAATTTTATTTATGTTTTTTGTTTTTGTTTCTATTTAGTAATAAATTTTGCATCTACCTTCTGTTTAGATGTGTTTTTATGTTTTAATTAGTGTTTGTGCCAAGTAGAACCTATAGGATAACCTATGGTGATAGTTGATTTGATTCTGTTGAAAAACAGAAACTTTGCGCGCACGAATTTAGTTTTGTTAAGTCACAGAAACGTGCTTTTGCTTTGATTCTTTTTTCTGCTGATCAATAGACAAATTTTCCAGGACTTCCTATTTTGGTAAGAGTTTTAGAGTTCCAGAAGTTTACGTTAGTTACAGATTGCTATAGACTGTTCTGTTTTGACAGATTCTGCCTTTCGTGTGTTGTTTGCTTATTTTGATGCATCTGTGGCTAGTAAAATAGTTTATAAACCATAGAGAAGTTGGAATACAGTAGGTTTAACACCAAAATAAATAAAGAATGAGTTCATTACAGTACCTTATGTGGTGGTTTTGTTTTCTTTCACTAACGGAGCTTATAAGATTTCCTGTTGAGTTTTGTGTTGTAAAGTTTTCATGTTTTGGGTAAGATTTGATGGACTATGGAATAAGGAGTGGCAAAATCCTAAGCTTGGGGATACCCATGGCACCCCAAGATATTCAAGAGTAGCCAAAAGCCTAAGCTTGGGGATGCCCCAGGAAGGCATCCCCTCTTTCGTCTTCGTTCATTGGTAACTTTACTTGGAGCTATATTTTTATTCGCCGCATGATATGTGTTTTGCTTGGAGCGTCGTGTATTATATTAGTATTTGCTTTTTAGTTTACCACAATTATCCTTGCTATACACACCTTTTGGGAGAAGCCCACTTGATTGAAATTTATTAGAATACTCTGTGTGCTTCACTTATATCTTTTGAGCTAGATAGTTTTTGCTCTAGTGCTTCACTTATATCTTTTAGAGCACGGCGGTGGCTTAATTTTGTAGAAATTTCTAGTCTCTCATGCTTCACTTATATTATTTTGAGAGTCTCTCAGAACAGCATGGTATTTGCTATGGTTATAAAATTGGTCCTAGAATGGTAGGCATCCAAGTTGGGTATAATAAAAGCTATCATAGAAGTGAATTGGATGCTATGATCAATTTGGTACTTGATAATTGTTTTGAGATATGGAGGTAGTGATACTAAAGTCATGCTAGTTGGGTGATTATGAATTTAAAGAATGCTTGTGTTGAAGTTAGTAAGTCCCGTAGCATGCACGTATGGTTAAAGTTGTGTAACAAATTTGAAACATGAAGTGTACTTGGATTGTGCATCCTTATGAGTGGCGGTCGGGGATGAGCGATGGTCTTTTCCTACCAATCTATCCCTCTAGGAGCATGCGCATAGTGCTAGGTTTTTGATGACTTCTAAAGTTTTGCAATAAGTATATGAGTTCTTTTGACTAATGTTGAGTCCATGGATTATACGCACGTTTACCTTTCCACCATTGCTAGCCTCTTCGGCACCGTGCATTGCCCTTTCTCACCTTGAGAGTTGGTGCAAACTTCACCGGTGCATCCAAACCCCGTGATATGATACGCTCTATCACACATGAACCTCCATATATCTTCCTCAAAACAGCCACCATACCTACCTATTATGGTATTTCCATAGCCATTCCGAGATATATTGCCATGCAACTTTCCACCGTTCCATTTATCATCATGACATACATTACTTTTGTCATATTGCCATTGCATGATCATGTAGTTGACATCGTATTTGTGGCAAAGACACCATGCATAATTTTTCATACATGTCACTCTTGATTCATTGCACCATCCCGGTACACTGCCGGAGGCATTCATATAGAGTCATATCTTGTTCTAGTTTCAAGTTGTAATTCATGTGTTGTAATCAATAAAAGTGTGAAGATCATCATTATTAGAGCATTGTCCCAAAGAATAAGAAAAAAAGGCCAAAGAAAAAAAGAAAAGAAAAAAAAGAAAAAAGAAAATAAATAAAAGGGGCAATGTAACTATCTCTTTTTCCAGACTTGTGCTTCAAAGTAGCACCATGTTCTTCATATAGTGAGTCTCGTATATTGTGCTTCAAAGTAGCACCATGTTTTTCATATTGAGAGTCTCATATGTTGTCACTTTCATATACTAGTGGGATTTTTTCATTATAGAACTTGGCTTGTATATTCCTACGATGGGCTTCCTCAAATGCCCTATGTCTTCGTGAGCAAGCGAGTTGGATGCACACCCACTAGTTTTCTTTTGTTGAGCTTTCATTCATTTATAGCTCTAGTGCATCCGTTGCATGGCAATCCCTACTCCTCATGTTGACATCAATTGATGGGCATCTCCATAGCCCATTGATTATCCTCGTCAATGTGAGACTTTCTCTTTTTTTGTCTTCTCCACACAATCCCCATCATCATACTCTATTCCACCCATAGTGCTATATCCATGGCTCACGCTCATGTATTGCGTGAAGGTTGAATTTTTTTGATATTATTTAAGTACGAAACAATTGCTTGGATTGACATCGGGGGTGTATAATTTGGGAACATTTTTGTGTGACGAAAATGAAGCATAGCCTAACTATATGATTTTGTAGGGGTGAACTTTCTTTAGCCATGTTATTTTGAGAAGACATGATTGCTTTGATTAGTATGCTTGAAGTGTTACTATTTCTTATGTCAATATGAACTTTTATTTTGAATCATTTGGATCTGAACATTCATGCCACAATAAAGAAAATTACATTGAGAATTATGCTAGGTAGCATTCCACATCAAAAATTCTGTTTTTATCATTTACCTACTCGAGGACGAGCAGGAATTAAGCTTGGGGATGCTTGATACGTCTCCAATGTATCTATAATTTTTGATTGTTCCATGCTATTATATTACCCCTTTTGGATGTTTATGGGCTTTATTTTACACATTTATATCATTTTGGGACTAACCTACTAATCGGAGGCCCAGCCTGTATTGCTATTTTTTTTGCCTATTTCAGTATTTCAAAGAAAAGGAATATCAAACGGAGTCCAAACAGAATGAAACCTTAGGGAGCGTGATTTTTGGAACGAACGTGATCCAGAGGACTTGGAGTGTAAGTCAAGAAGCAATCGAGGCGGCCAGGCACTACTAGGGAAAAGCCTACACACAGAATCTTAGCAGCAGCGCGGCTCAAAAAGGAGCGCTGCTGCTAATTAGTAGTAGCGCGTGTGCGGGAAACTCGCTACTGACAAGTTTTTAGTAGTAGCGCGCTCGGTGTAAACCGCGCTGCTACAAATATCGATCGGCGGGTGTCCACCAAACTCTATTTAACAGCAGCGCGGTGCCACGAGCCGCGCTACTGCTATGGATGTAGTAGTAGTGCGCTTTTTCTGAGGTCGCTGCTGCTAAATTTCAAATTGGCACACTTTTTGGCCCCGGTTAGCAGTAGCGCCGTTGCCCAAAGCGCGCGGCTGCCACTTCCTTAGCAGTAGCGCGTTTTAACTCCCACGCTACTGCTAATCCGCACCAACCCACCACCTTTTCCCCACTCGTCCCTCCCCCTCCCCCTCCTCTCTTCCCTTTCCCCTACCTCCCACATGCTCCCACTCTCACTCTTCTTCTTCCTCAATACTTCTCCCCCATTACTCTCTCTCTTCTATCTACCTTTCTCTCTCTTCATTACTCCTACCTAACTACACCACCTCCATTAATGCATCTCCTTTCTCTTTTTCCTTCCCTTCCACTAGTTGAAGTTGTCTCCTCCCAAATTAGGTAGCTAGGTAGATGTAGGATTTAGTTAAGTGTCCTATTTGCCCCCTAACTAGATCTATCTTTGTCAAGAAGAGCTTTGTGCACTTTTGATCTCCCTACAACATCATCTCCACCGTATGCTCGATCTCGAGATAGAGGTGATGAAAATTTCATGTTTTTGCAAAATGGAAATATGTTTATGTGTGTGTGATATGTTTGTGGAAATTGTGTGTGTGGCATGAGTTGACGCCAAATTGTGCTTTTGAGTTGCCTATGTTTTGCTGAAATGTCGATTTATTTCCGTTTCGGCGAATTCCGGGCGAACTCTAGATATATATATGTCCTATTTTTAGGGAAGGTCATGCCGAATTTTTGTATGACTTTGATGCATGCACGCATTTTTATAATCAATTTGTTTTATTATTACCGTGCAGACATTCATGATGGTCAGTGGAACGATGGTGGATAGGTGGTTGCGGTCGGCGGTGCAGGACATGAAAGAAAATAACCTGACAGAGGTTTTATGTCCGTGTCAAAAATGCAAAGGAATAGTTTGGCTCGACCCCTATGATGATGGTCGTGTCGAAGCGGACCTGCTCATGACTGGTTTCATGGATGGCTATACTCGATGGATAACTGAAGATGAGGATGATGATGTTGAGGATGCCGACGGGGCAGGCAATGATGACATGGGGCAAGACGAAAAGATGATCGATAATGGCGGCAGGGAAGAGGCCGGACATGGCGGCGGAGAAGGGACCGGACATGGTGGAGGAGAAGGGGCTGGACATGGCGGCGGAGAGAACGACATGCACTCCACGCAGCAGAGTTCGTCGGTACTAAGTTCAATCGTGTGGGACCCTCATGTTCAAGCATTGCTTCGCAAGGATACGAGTACTGAGAGAGTTGCTTCTAGAGAGGAGGCTAAGCTGGAGCAACTGGTGGTAGACTCGAACACTCCATTGTATGATGGTTGCAATCCTGAGGTGACCCGCTTGAGTTTCACGCTCCAACTCCTGAAGACGAAGGCTAAAAACAAATGGACCGACACTAGCCTCGATGAGCATCTCAAGTACCTAAAGGATGTTCTTCCCGCGGGTAATCTATGTCCTACTAGTGTTGATTAGGCCAAGAAGATCGTGTGCCCTCTTGATCTGCCACACGTTAGATACCATGCATGCATCAACGATTGCATAATTTATCGGAAGGAGCACGCGGAGAAAACAAGCTGTCCGGTGTGCAATGCTTCTCGGTACAAGAAGGCCGGGAAGAAATGTCCCCAGAAAGTTGTATGGTACTTACCGATCACTCCCTGTCTCCAGAGGTATTTTGTAGATCCCAAGGAAGCAAAGCTAATGCGCTGGCATGCGGAGAGGAAGAAGCCCGACAATGGAGATGATCCGAAGCTGAGACACATGAGGGATGGAAGCCAGTGGAGAGCGTTGAACAGCTTCTATCGGTATTTTGAATGTGATGCAAGGAACATCCTCCTCGACGCGTGTACTGATGGCATGAATCCATTTGGCAACCAGAACACCAACCATAGCACATAGCCCGTGTTTGTATGGATGTACAACTTCCCCCCTGGTTGTGCATGAAATCAAAGTACATTCACATGAGCATGCTTATTCAAGGGCCGAAACAACCAGGAAATAATATTAATTTGTATCTAGGGCTACTTCAAGAGGAGTTAGACACGTTATGGAAAACACCGGCCAAGACATGGGACGCCAGCAAAGGCGAGTATTTCAACATGAGAGCCGCGCTGATCACGACAGTGCACGACTATCTCGGTTATGGATATGTGGCAGGCCAAGTGTGCCATGGATATTGCGGATGCATGTGGTGCATGGATGATACGACGTCTCAGCGGCTAACGTCAAGGAAAGATGGCGGTTCTGGGAAAATCATGTACATGGGGCATCGAAGATGGCTTGAACAGGACGACCCGTGGAGAAACCGTGGAGATCTATTCAATGGTCACGCTGAGCATCGAGGACCTCCACGTAAGCGGAGCAGTGCCGAAATCGATGAGCTATTGTAAAACTGGAAGGAGTGCCCCGCGCCGGGAAAGACGATGAGAAAGGCGCCGGAGCCGCTGCTGAAGGTATGGAAGACGAGGTCTGTGTTCTGGGACTTGGAGTACTGGCACAAACTCGATACACCTCATTGCCTTGATCAAATGCATATCTATAAGAATGTCCTTGAGAGCTTGCTCGCAACACTGATGAACATGCCGGATAAGACCAAGGATGGGCCGAAGGCAAGAAAAGACTTGCAAGATTTGAAAATCAGGGAAGATCTGCACATGCCGCCCCGTAAAATGTCAGACGAGACAGAGACGGAGACAGAGGCACGGGAGAAGAAGGGCAAGAAAATAAAGAAAGAGGATTATTGCTTCCCTTCTTGCTTCACCTTAAGTCAGGCTGAGATCAATCAATTCTTTAAGTGCCTTACCGGAGTCAAAGTTAGTTCCGGTTACTGTGGCAAGATAAGCAGATATCTAGACGTGGACAAGAAAAGGTTCAGCAGGATGAAGTCTCATGACTGTCATGTGATGATGACGCAGATACTACATGTTGCCCTTAGAGGGATAATGGACAAGCACGTCCGTGACACGCTTATTGGTCTCTGCAACTTTTTCGACGTCATCTCTTGAAAGTCGATCAGTGTGAAGCAGCTCCGAAGGCTACAGGAAGAGATCGTTGTGATACTGAATGAGCTTGAGATGTACTTCCCGCCCGTGTTCTTTTATATGATGGTGCATCTGTGTGTCCATATTGTGGATGAAATAATAGACCTGGGGCCGTCATTCCTGCACAACATGATGCCGTTTGAGAGGATGAATGGGATCATCAAAGGATTCGTTCGTAACATGTCCCGTCCAGATGGAAGCATCGTCCAGGGCTATTTTACACAAGAGTGCATATCTTTCTGTGATAATTTTCTATATGGCGCAGACCAGCCGCCTGGTGTTAGTGTTGGTTTGCCCGTTAACAAGCACGATGGGAGGCTCGAAGGAGATGGTCACTGCAACGGTCGCAGGGAACTGTACGTGGCATACTCAGATCGACGCAGCGACTTTGACAGAGCAAACTTGGTAGTGCAACAACACCTAGACGTGGTAGATCCTTTCGTGGCACTGCACAAAGAAATTATCGCAAAGAAGTATCGTGACCGGGGGGTATGCAGGACGAACGCCGAAGTTACTAGAGAGCACAACTCCACTTTCCTATATTGGTTCAAAGAGCATATTATTGCTAATCCCCCGGAGGAGGGCTCTAAGGACGGATTGCTCATATACGCCTTAGCACTTGGCCCCTCGCCCAACCTCGTAACCTATCAGGCATATGATATCAATGGATACACGTTCTACACGGAGGCCAAAGATATGGATAGTGATGATCAGAACTCAAGGATGACGATGGAATGCATGACCGACAGCGACAACGGCGCAACTGAACGATTTTATGGAAGGGTCGAGGAGATCTGGGAGCTTGATTACTCTGGACTACACAACATGATGATGTTCCATGTCAGATGGGCAAAGAATGTCGAAAGAGAAAACCGGATTTTCACTACCATGAATATACCCGACGCCAAGAGCGCTACCGTGAACGCTATCGCAAAAAACGAGCCATGGGTACACTCTAAGCACGTGACACAATGCTTCTTCATAACCGACCCATGCAATCCCAGTCGTGTTGTCGTGAGGAGAGGCAAAAGGAACATCATTGGAATGGATGGAGTCGCCAACAAGGAAGACTATGATCAGTACGGCAACCCAATGAGGGAAGATGACGATGATGATGAAGTATACGTCAAAATAAGAATCAATACTACATTACCTAAGAAAAATCATACTCCATGGAAAATGCAAAGTCACAATGAGGGGCTCAATTATTCTTCGACAAACAAGAAGGGAAAGAAGCTGACTCAAAAACGAAAACATCGGCGCTGAGGAACTGTATGTTATCGGTCAAATGATGTAATATATATATATATATATGTTCCTATTTTGTATACACACTTAGCCATTATTATGCATGGGTCCAATGATGTAATATATATGTTCCTATTTTGCATACATATTTAACCGTCAAATGATGCAATATATATCGCCCTCCCTTCGTTCACTGCTCTCAGGAAATAAAAGTGGGAGAAAATAAAGGAAAAGAAAAAGGAAAACTGACAGTAGTAGTAGCGCATTTCGTATAAACAGCTACAGCTACTGAAGGTAGTAGTAGCGCATTTCGTATAAACCGCTACAACTACTGAAGGTAGTAGCAGCGTGTTTTGTCCAAACGCGCTGCTGCTACGTCCACTTAACCCAAAATTCTCACTATCCCTGCTTCATCCCGCCTTTCCCCCCCAAATCCCCACTCTCTCTTCCCCCGTCGCTCGCCCCCGACCCCGGCGCCGGCGCCCGCCCCCGACCCGGCGCTCGCCCCCGACCCCGACCCCGGCGCTCGCCCCCGACCCGGCCCTCGCCCCCGACCCCGGCGCGCTCGCCCCCGACCCGTCGGCCCTCGCCTCCCTTCTCTGCTTCCTCCCCTCCCAACCTCGGCCGTCGTCGGGCCTGCCTCCTCGCCCCTGCACCCTCTGTAACCCCCCCTCTCTCTCTGCTAGGGTTCTTCGGTAAATTTACTTAGGTTTTAGTTAGGGCAGTATGTTAATTAGGTTATCTATTTAGTTATGAATTTAGCTAGGTTTCAAAATTAGCTGAATTTATATGCAAAATTGAACTGGACATGTGATATGTGGATATGTCATGTTTTGGACATGTCATGTTTGGAAAATGATCCGAGTGGCCTATGTTACACCGGAATGTTGATTCATTTCTGTTTCGGTGAATTTCAGGCGCTCGATATGTCCATTTTTTAGCAAAGGTCATGCCGAAATTTCCCGTGAATAAAGGCATGATTTGTGCTACATAGTTGGCATATCGAGTGCTGGCACATAGATTTCTTTTTATGTCATTTCTCATTTATTCATACTTTTAGAAATAAATGAGGACACTTAATCATAGGAAACATGTCGAACAGCGAAGAAACTAGGCCTTCTGACCAAGATGTAGACGAGATGGATTATGAGGTGAACAAGAGTACCTCGACTATTTGACTGCTAAGCAAGGTTTGCAGGCCGGCCTCGATGATGGTACTGACGCCGACATCGACACCGACAGCGCCAGCACCGATGGCGGCGTCGAGACCGGTGGGGAAGGTACCGGCGGGGAAGATACCGGCAGGGAAGGTACCGGCCCCGATGCCGCTACCGAAAAGAGGAAGCATAAGAAGCAGAGGATTCGAAAACCTAACAAACTAGGGATTGGACGACTTGTGATCACAAAGATGGCATCTGGCAAGTTTGAGCCATTAGAGCCGGAAGAACCTCGCAAGTGCTATGGGAACCAAGTAGGATGCATCCTACGGGAATGCGCGAGCATCGACAATGACTTAAGGAGTAAAGAACATTTGAAGCAGTTGCTCCTAACGAAGTTGCACAAGAGATTCAAGTTCCCCGACTGGGATGATAACATAGAACAACCGTGGGATGATCCGAAGATGAAAAAGATTAACAATCATGCCATGGGCATGTTCACCAATGATTTGGCCTCCTGGAAAGGGAGGGTGAAACGAGCTATTGAGGCTGATGAACCCCTGTCCAAGATTCTGGAGGAAAATCCGACACTTACGGAAGAGGAGTTCGAAAAGTTCAAGGACACTTGCGCTACCGAGGCAGCCAAGGCCAAGGCTGCGAAATTCAAGAGCCTTCAGCAAAGGAACACGGGGAAGCATCGCCTCGGAAGTCGTGGCTACCTCAGTAAAAGGCCCATATGGGATAAGGAGGACGCGGAACGTGAAGCCGCGGGTCTCCCAGACCCCTTCGCGAAGTTCATCAACCCCTTGGAGCGTGACTTCATCAGGGCCCACTACAAGTGGGACAAGGAGAAAAAGGTTTTTTACATGGACAAGATCACGAGGAAATTGATTAGACTACTGGAGAAGCAATACCAGCTTGCAGCCGAAAGCCCTACTTCTCCGATGAGGCCCAAGTGGCACACCCCTCTCAACTGGGCCTTGAACGAACTTAAGGGACTCCCTTTGGGCCAGCGGCCGCAATATGGTCATGTGCACGGCACTGGAGACGGTGCCACATGGAAGGTGTTTTACAACGAGGGCCCGGAGGCCAAGAAGTAGAAAAAGAAGTTTAGTCAGGTGGGCATCGACGCGAAGGTGAAGCTTGCGGTCGAGAAAAAAGCAGCTGAGGACGCGAAAAAAGTAGCCGAGGACAAATATGAGTTGCTACAGCAGGCAGTCAAGGCAGCTGTAACTGCCTGCAGAAATGATTTCGCTACTAACTTGGTTCCAGTTATCATCAACTGGACGAAGGAAAATCCAGACAAGACGGTACATGATTTCCCATTGCCCAGTTTCGTCGGGAGCAACTCCATGAACAACAACACCATCGCACCATCACTTGCTCACACAACCGGGCCTCCTCTCGCAGCCGCTCCCACTCATAGCAGCCCGTCCTCAGTCTCAGGCGCGCTAGGTGGGCCTTCGTCTTTGGCTGAGCTCGATGCCGTCACGGTAATTACATGTCGCACCAACATATATATATACATATATATATATATATATATATATATATATATATAATATTCCATTTTTGTTGCCTTTCGGTTGTTTTACGCCACAGACATATGTGTTTGCAGGCGAAAGAAACCCCATGCACCATACTCTACTTGATCAAAGGCCAGAAGGTGGACGTGGGAAAGGGGATGATAATGGACCCCTCGCAACCCACGTTCCACAACCAGCCGATCCCCGCTGGGCACTTCAGGTTAGCTTGACCAGTGTGAAATCAGGGCACGAGGATTTGCCTCCTCCAGTACAGCATGTGGGAGTGGACGACGAGACCCCGCCGCGGATTGGAAGCTGCAAGGGTTGGGTGCTGCTATGGCCGAAGAATCTTATTCGTCTGGAGACGGCCGAGAGCACACCAATAACCACACATCAACAAGCATGCGCGGAGACCACCACCCCGCCTACGCAATTACCGGCTCCTGTAGTGCCGGGTGAGAGCGGCGGACGACATGATGAAGGGGGTGCAATAGTACTGGCTGATGTAATTTCTCCTGTAGAACAGAGAATGGATGATGAGACGGAGGTCGACCCTATGGATTTCCTCAATACAAACGCATATGACTGTGACATAGATATGATGAGTCAACCATATGACGAATCAGGCTATCAGCTTGCTAATGAGGATATGGATGATATGCCCGGGCAGGGTCGTAGCAGGGATTGCAAAAAGTCTCTCTTCTTGAAATCCTCACAGGACATGCCTGAAGATGCTGCCTCAACACAGGCTCAACTAGCCGGGCGCGAGGGTCGTACAGTACTTAGCCCGAGAACACTGGGCAGGGGTTAAGGAAGGGTCTGGAAGGTGTGCCCAAGAAAAAGGAGAGGAAGAGATCGGGGAAGATAACTGCCTCCAAACAAGCTAGAGCACATAGCATCCAGAGGATGCATTCTGAAGAGCGTGTACCCGTGAAAGGTGCGGTCATGTTCCATCTCACGGGCGAGCCGATGCTACCACCGAAACCGCTGGAGGCACTATCAGGGGATCTCAGGAGACTGCACGACCATGTGCTGTCGACTGAGAAAAGCCTACTAGCCTCAAAGGATCTAGGATATCCGACATACGCGGCTCGTGTGCCTGAGGGGAAGTGCTACGTTGAGACACGGACCGCGGAGGTGTTCTTCCTGCGGTTTGACCATATCTTTGAGATGTTTCTAACAAGGCGGCTCGATTTTACAATCGCCCGCCTTTTTGCGCTACATATGAGCTCCGTCATGAAGAGTGAAGAAGTCTCGCAAATCTGTGTGGCGGATCCGTACTACATGCACGAGTCTTTCTTGAGTCTCGGCGACTTTGAGCATGAAACTGCTAGGGAGTACCTCCAAAACTTCATGGTACAGAATAAGGACCGGGAAATTGTCCTCGTGCCTTATCATCCAAAGTAAGTCAGTTCCGGACAACCCTTTCGTACATTTCAATCATTCCTTCTCTCTCATATGGGGAATAATTTGAGGTGTCTTTTCCCCGCAGGAACGGGCGCGCCGTCCTTATCGTTCTTTACCCGCAAGTCTCCCACGCCATGTATTTTGACCCTTCCAGAGACTACGAGAAAAAAGACTACACCCACATAATGAATATTCTAGATGATGCTCTCCAAGGCTTCAGCTTTAGAGGTGGCCATGTGCAGATCAGGAAACAAAGGAACAAGAAGATGGGTTTCGCGCATAAAACTAACTTCTCCTGCATCCATGTCCCAAAACCAAGCAAGAAGGATGGATTCTACATCGTCCATCTCATGATTCAGTTCAACACGGATCAGCAAAAGCTTCGCATGAGAAGCAGAAATGATGATCATATCCGCAAGTGGCTAGAATCTCATGGAGAAGCAGATTATAAACTTAGAGATGACTTCTTTCGCATCCAACGCGACATTGCGACGATCATCATGAAAGAAGTTGTCAATGAGAAGGGGATGTTCCACCACGGCCCTATCTCGCGAGCTGACGTCCGAACTCGCATAGGCATGCAATGTCTAGACCTCACGCCGTTCAAGAAGCTAGGGTTCATCCTCGATGATATGGAAGGATGGAACTTCTAGTGATTTATGATGCCGATGTTGATGATATGTGTCGGTTGAACTTGTATACATTTTGTAGTGATGCAACTTTGTGATGTCCACGGTCCCTGCCGAACTTGCATAACGCTACTTTGTTAGTTTGCGTACGATGACCTGCGTACCTCTAGTTAATTAATTTGCGTACTGTATGTTGCATCTAGTTGCTAACCCTTTCTTTTTCAGTGTTGCTCTAGTATATTTTGTTGCATATATATGATTGTACATCCTCTTCATGAACATGCATCTCTAACAGGTACCTAGTTTCTTGATGGCGAGATGGAATTGCTATGTTGTGTACAAAGGGAAGGTTCCGGGGGTGTACAACGAGTGGCATGAGTGTCAGGCGCAAGTGAATGGGTTCACGGGCGCCAGCCATAAAGGCTTCAAAAGCAGACAAGAAGGAGAAGCTAGTTACTTGAGGTTCACGCTAGCGCGAGAGAGGACTCGTAACAGCCACCTCATGTACTGCATAGTTCCGCTCTCACTCATAGTGATAGCTCTTCTTGCGTATACCTTTGTTTAGATGGATGACGTTGTTGTAGTTGCAAGTATTCGAGACTTGCATGTATCGTTATTTTCGATATGATGACAAGATACCACTTTGTGTTGGATGATGATTATGATGAGACTATTTGTATGTATATGCTATGATTACATTTGTGGTCTCACAGGCATTTGTATGTGTATCATGATGACATTTCTATGTGCTAAAGATTCTTCTATAAAGCCTGTTCAAATACAAAACAAATATGCCAAAAAAAACTACTTAAATTAGTAGTAGCGAGTATATAAAAGTTAGCAGCAGCACCGCGATAGCAGTAGCGCGTCCAGGCAAAGTGCGCTAGAGCTACTAGCAGTAGCGAGCTTGCACTAACCGCGTTGCTGCTACACTTGTGTAGCAGTAGCGCCGGTGAGCACGCGCTACTGCTATGTGTTAGCTGTAGCGCCTTATTAGTAGCGCCACTCCCCGCGCTACTGATACACCTATAACCCGCGCTGCTGCTAGCCTTTTCCCTAGTAGTGAGGAGATAGGAGGGCGCACCCACCCCTCCTGGGTGCGCCCCCTGTCTCCTGGGCCCCTTAGGCGGCCACCGACGTACTTCCTCCTCCTATATATACCTACGTACCCCGAAAACATCTAGGGAGCCAACGAAAAACAATTTCCACCACCGTAACCTTCTGTATCCGCGAGATCCCCTCTTGGAGCCTTCACCGGTGCTCCACCGGAGGGGGAATCGACCACGGAGGGCTTCTACATTAACACCATAGCCCCTCCAATGAGTTGTGAGTAGGTTACCACAGACCTTCAGGTCCATAGTTATTAGCTAGATGGCTTCTTCTCTCTTTTTGGATCTCAATACAATGTTCTCCCCCTCTCTCGTGGAGATCTATTTGATGTAAACTCTTTTTGCGGTGTGTTTGTCGAGATTCGATGAATTGTGGGTTTATGATCAAGTTTATCTATGAGAAATATTTGAATCTTCTCTGAATTCTTTTATGTATGATTGAGTTATCTTTGCAAGTCTCTTCGAATTATCAGTTTAGTTTGGCCTACTAGATTGATCTTTCTTGCCATGGGAGAAGTGCTTAGCTTTGGGTTCAATCTTGCGGTGTCCTTACGCAGTGGCAGAAAGGGTTGCAAGGCACGTATTGTATTGTTGCCACCGAGGATAAAAAGATGGGGTTTATATCATATTGCATGAGTTTATCCCTCTACATCATGTCATCTTTCTTAATGCGTTACTATATTCTTATGAACTTAATACTCTAGATGCATGCTGGATAGCGGTCGATGTGTGGAGTAATAGTACTAGATGCAGGCGGGAGTAGGTCTACTTGTCACGGACATGATGCCTATGTACATGATCATGCCTAGATAATCTCATAATTATTCGCTTTTCTATCAATTGCTCGACAGTAATTTGTTCACCCACCGTAATACTTATGCTATCTTGAGAGAAGCCACCAGTGAAACCTATGGCCCTCGGGTCTATCGTTTAAAATATAAGCTTTCAATGTACTTTTATTTGCATCTTTACTTTTTGCATCTATATTATAAAATACCAAAAATATATTTATCTTATCATATTATCTCTATCAGATCTCACTTTCGTAAGTGGCCGTGAAGGGATTGACAACCCCTTTATTGCATTGGTTACGAGTTTTTTGTTTGTTTGTGTAGGTGCGTGGGACTTATGTGGAGCCTCCTACTGGATTGATTCCTTGGTTATCAAAAACTGAGGGAAATACTTACGCTACTATTGCTGCATCACCCTTTCCTCTTCAAGGAAAACCAACGCAAGCTCAAGATGTAGCAGCGACGAAGGAGATGGGTGAGGGTTTGTTATTGGATGGGAAGAGTCAAATCTACCACTAACCAGCGGGCCCGGGGGGGGGGGAGGAGAAGGCGAGTGCGCGCTCATCCGTCTTGTGTCCGCGCTGATGCAAATCCGGCTCAAAAATGGGCCAGGAATGGATCGCCCGCGGACGAAAAGCGGACGCGCGTCCGTTTGGGTCGACGCGTTGGACCGACTTTTGTTTTCGCGCCGACCCAAACAGATGCCCGCGGATGAAATGGGTCACCCCATTGGATTTGCTCTAAATGCATTGACTTGTATGATCGACGTGCATGTATTTGCATAGATTTAAGAGTTCAGATTTGAGATATGTGGTTGTCGGAAAGGAAATATGAGGCCCCGCGCCCGCGGGCATGTCAGGGTACGTCCGCGGAAGTATATGGGTCGGATTTGCCAAAGTCTGGGCAGTAGATGCTCTTAAACGGTAAAATAATGTGTACTATAAGTTACAAACAGATTGCATATATTTACTGACATGATCTTTATTTCTCTTATTTCTGTTTCAATCACATCACCAATATTCCTATGTGGTAGCCGAGATAAGCTTATCATACACATCCTTTGTAAAATAGCATGACTTTCTAGTGAATTGAGCGAAGTATCCACTGAAAAAGTCCATTTTACTACCCTGAATAGAGTGGGTGGTTCATTTTTATCCCCTGGTCTATTTTTCGGCTTATTCTACCCCCAAACAAACCAAAACCAGACAAAACACCCCTGATTTGTTTGTCTCCACCCACTCCTAATGTGGCACTACTCAACGGCGGTTTTGACCTGGGTGCGCCCTCCTTGTCAGGTCTCTCTCTCTCTCTCTCTCTCTCTCTCTCTCTCTCTCTCCGGGTCAGATCCGCCGCCGCCGAAGGAGCTCGCCTCGGTCGCCCCACCCCGCTCGGCCTCGCCTCACTCCTCTGCGGCGTTGGCTCCACCGCCGTCCGCCCCGTCGCTGCTACGGCCGCACGCCTGCGCCGCCCTGCCTCCTCCCCGAGCTTGCGCCATCGTCCCCGACCGCCCCCGTGTGTTGCTCGCGCCGTTGTCCCCGGCCACCCACCGGCTCCAACCGCACCCACTCTGCCCTCGCACGCGCGGCCCCACCCACGCCCAAGCCGCTCCGCGTCGCTCTACCCTCACGTGTGCGAACCCGTCTGCGCCCCGTGCCACTTCTCGTTGCTCTACACTTGGTCGCGCCTGCGTCACTGCGCCTGGCCGCGTACGACCTTCCCCACTCAGCGCGCACTGTCTCCCCCCGCCCCAGCACCGGCCCGACCGCCTGCCGGCTCTGTGCGCACCGGCTGCCACCACTGTGGCCAGCTGCTACTGCAGTAGGGGCACCCCTTTTTTCTACTATTTCTTCGTTTTTTTAAAACTGACGAGTGGAACCCACCAGTAAGTCAAAACCACCTTTGACCGTGTCCATGTCACCATCCGGTCTGGGTAAACCACTTAGGGTGTTTTTTGTCTAGTACGAGATTGTTTATGGGTTTAAAGGAACCGAAAAATATATCAGGGGGTAATGTGAACCACCAAGTTTGTTCAGGGTAGTAAAATGGACTTTTTTCTATCCAGTGTGATTAATTGGGTCAGTTTTGAGCTTTGTCGATGTAGTGGAACCTTACGATATACTTCTTCCGGGTGCACATCACAAGCCCTCATACCAGATCATATTTTGTTGACCATTCACGATAACACATGACAAATAAGTTCGATACAAGGAGAACAATGACCCACAAGTAACAGAACATGATTGAAAGTGCAACTAATTTCCGGGTGGTTTTGGTAATTCATAGCAACATATAAACCATTGAACTAATGCCTATTCAAAGATCATTTTAGGAAAGTTCAATGTAGGCATGGAAAGGACATGTGATTTGGACCCCTAAAAATGTAAAGGACATACATTGGCAAAAGCTCCAAGACTCTACATTTTTGGCTAACTAATCAAATATCACATTGTATCCATAGGAAAGTCAATACTATTAAAAGGGCATGAGGTTTTGATCATGAGTCATTTGCTCAAGTGCTTGAAGATATTGCTCCAAAACCCTCAACCACATTCTCACAATCCAGTCTGTCCAAAACATTAAGTTCATTCTCGGTCCCACTGAAACATACACATCCGGACCCACCGAGATAAACAAGATAGAGCCACGGCTTAAATCCTAGAAACTCGGTTCCACCAAGATGGCATTCGGTACCACCAAAGTGCACTGGCAAATTTTCTGTAACCAATCGTGTTCATTTCAGAATTACCAAGTGATATTGATCAGAGTTATGGAAATGATGCAAGTGCTTAGGTCATCACATATCAGAGCCACCGAGTGGATTCATCCGGTCTGACCAAAACGTTTAACATTCAAATCTTTTACACTCGCCAGTCTCATCGAGATTTACTTTTGGGGTCAGCGAGTTGTGCATAAAATTTGTAAGGGCTAGATCTTTGGTGATAGCTATAAATACCCCACCCACACCACATACTCTCAGTGAGAGCAACCAGAACGAAACTACACTACCCATATCCATTTTCTAATAGAGAACCACCTCCACTTGTGTTGAGATCAAGGCACTCCACTCCAATCATTTCATCCTTGATTTCCTTCTCCCACCACCATGCCAAATCTATGAGAGAGTGATTGAGTGTTGAGGAGACTATATTTTGAAGCATGAGAGTAAGGAGTTCATCATCAATAGCAACATCTATTACCTTTTGTGGAGTGGTGTCTGCTAGATTGGTTAGGTGTCACTTGGGAGCCTTCAAAGCTCGTGAAGTTGAATGAAGGAGTTTGTAAGGGCAAGGAGATCGCCTACTTCGTGAAGATCTACCCCGAGTGAGGCTAGTCATTCGTGGGCGTAAGCCATGATGGAATAGACAATTTTGCTTCTTCGTCGACCCTTCGTTGGTGGAGCCCTCCTCGCTGGTTTAGCCCTACAAATAAGCTGCCTTGACGTAACATGAAGATGCCACGGTTGGCATCGAAAGATAGATCACCGTTGGCAGCCTTAGAGGATGAGAGGACTTGTGGACGAGCGTGTCATGGTATCATTGTGGTCAATGCCAATCGAAGAGCAGTGATGGTGAAACGAGGATTGTGTGTGCCATGGACAACGACAAAAGGGATGTGAAAGAGGCCAACCATTTTCTTCTGCGAATACTTTATAGTACATGAAAATTGTCTATACTGTCCTTTTCAAGCAAGGGATAAGTTATAATCAGCATGATTAATTTGCCCTGAAACTCATAGAGTTGTCTAGTGAAGGTGTACCAAAGCACACCTTCCATAAAAGACAAACCTCGGTGGATCCCGGCCCTGCCAACAGAGGGCTCCCTTTTAATTAGTTGTGTCATTCTCAAGAAGGCGAGCTGGCAACGACTCGCTGAAGATGGAATAAGCTTTTCCCCACCTAGTCCCCATCATGATGGTGCAGTTAATATTATTGAAGGGTATGTGGAGGTGTGTTTCCAGTGGATCTCACGGGATTCGGTCGGTGTTTATCTTTGATAGATCTGCTTGGATCCAGTCTTCGTTGGTCTATGTTCATATGTCTACAGGTTGGATTCTTTTGATCTATGCTTTTTTTTATCGGCGGTGGTTGTTGTTCGGGTGCGCAAGTCCCGTAGTACCTTAGCACGATGACTTTTCAATTTTCTACTCCCACCGTTCCAATGAATAAGACGTATTTCATTTCGCGAAGACATGACTTCAACCAATAATTACTCTTTTAATATTTGATTTATGTGATACAAAATCACCACATCATAGCAAAGTATTATTAAATACGAATCTAGTGACACGAATTGTATGCCATGTAACCTTGTATTTATGGACTAATTATTGGTCAAATGCATGTTTTAACAAAACAAAATACACCTTACTTTTAGAATAGAGGGACTACTACAATAAGGTTTGTCCGGTTTCGGTGAGGAGGCAACTGCGGGCCTTGGGTTCACTTCAGTGCTTGTAGTCGTCGCTCATGGTGTACGAACCTGAATTTAGTTGATTTTACTTTTGGTGTGTTTTTTTTTTTGTGGAAAAACTTTCAATCTATTCATCTTCAATCATGGTAGTACAACGGACACTAGAAATAATAAAAAATACATCCAGAACCGTAGACCACCTAGCGACGACTACAAGCACTGAAGCGAGCCAAAGGCGCGCCGCTGTCATCGCCCCTCCCTCGACAGAGCCGGGCAAACATTGTTGTAGTAGACAGTCGGGAAGTCGTCGTGCTCAGGCCCCATGGAACCAACGCACCAGAACAGCAACCGCCGCAGATAAAGAGTGTAGATCAAAAGGATCCAACCTGAAGACACACGAACGAAGACGAACGACGAACAGATCCGAGCAAATCCACCAAAGACAGATCCGCCGGAGACACACCTCCACACGCCCACCGATGATGCTACACACATCACCGGAAAGGGGACTAGACGGGGAGACCTTTATTCCATCTTCAGGGAGCCGCCGCCGTCTCGCCTTCCTGAACAGGACATAAACCCTAACAAAGCTCAAAAAAAATATGAAAGCGGAACCCTCCCACCGGCATGGGCCAAGATCCACTCCGCCTCCATGGCCCTAAGGCCACCGGAGACGGGACGGACCGGCACCGGCGCCGGTGGGAGGCAAAGAACCCTAGTTTTGGGGAGGCGGCGGCTGGCTACGTTGGAGGCGGCGGCTGGGTACGAGGCGATCCGAGCTACTTTTGGTGTGTTTCTTACTACCTTGATGCTTCATGAATAGATTCTAATTTTCTCGTAAAAGGTAAAAAGTAAAAGAAAAACCACGTTTTTACCTAAAAATTGACCGAAGTGTGTGATGCTCAGCTAAATGGATGAACATGAGCTCAAATCGCGACCACCACCAGCTCAGCTCACTGTCTAAATTTGATTTAGTAGTACTGTATAAATTAGTGTCAAACGACCCATCCGCCGCAATAAGCCGGTGAAACTCAACACACACAGAAAAACAAAAACAAATCTGCTGACCAACAAAAACCTCGCCATCACCGTCATTCCTAGTGAGCACACGCCGGTCACTAACACTGGCTTCACGACCACTCTCATGAGTCACGAAAGCGTGGGTCTCGCACCAAGGGGAACAAAACTGTCATCCCAAAGTCCGATCTCTCTAAAATACTCCGCACTACGTCACCCGGAACTCCAAGCAAGTGCGACTCTCAATATTAATTGACATTTTTCCTGCGCCGAATCCGATGAAGCAAGCTGACGGCCACAAAAGTGTAAGCGAAAACGACGCGTCATATGATGTGCGATGGGAACCACAGTTTGGTTCGAGTGCCGGCCGGAGAAGAAGTCGTCGAGCTCGAGTGCGTGATGCTGTCAGTGTAAATGTAGTGGGTTCTTGCTTGTGTCGGAGACATGGTCGAGCTCACTCGACCGGGCTAAGTGGAGCAGCGCAGCAGACGGGCCATCATCGGCACAAAATGAAGCGTGCCGAGTTAATTAATGGGGCCTGATTTGGCTTTTGTGAGACTTGAACGTAAACTGAAATTTTTTTAACTACTTTTGCAGCTGGCCAAACAAATCTTGCTGGGACTGACATCGCATACACTAGTTTGTCACTAATTAGATTAGGTGCTCGTGTATCATGCCAGTTTGGGACCGGTGCCGCTTGAACCAACATGCCGTCCGATTAGCTTACGAGTCCGTCGACTCTGCTTCTGTACCGTATTTGTCACCACATGAATTCGCGGTAGACCGAGGGCGTGTGACATGCATGGGTGCGTCAATGCGAGTAAATTGTTCAAAACCACCACGTATGTGGCTAGGGCAACATGTTTTTATCGTTGTTGCCAAAAACCATAGATAACCACTAACTCTGCGCAAGTGAGTAACAAATCGCATTGATCCGGAGTTGAGCCGCGATTAAGCATGAAACTAACAGGGCTGGCCCGTCTGTGAGGTCCATGTGGACCGGGCAAACAGACGCGCCCAAGCGGCCGTCATGGCCGGTCAGCACCACGCCCGCCCAGCACCAAGGCCGACATAGCAGTTGCGGCAGTGGGTAGCAACAAGTAGAGGCGGCGGCAAACATCAACAGCGGGCGGTGGCAGCGGCAAGCAGCAGCAATAGCGCACACAACAACAGTGGACAGCAAGCGGCGGCGGCCTTGGTGCAGCAAGGAGCGGTGGCGGCGCCGGTCTCAACCGCGGCAGCAAATTGTAGTGGCGGACGGCGGCGGCGGCAAGCAACCACAACAACGGCATCGGGCACACCACGTCATGCGCGCAGTCACGTCCGGCGTAGCCAAGGCCACAACAGCCACAGTCGGCGCACAAGGACCTGATTGCTTTTCAAAAACTAATAGGGACTTGGTTCCTTTTTTAAAAAGTTATAGGGACCTGGTTGCTTTTAAAAAAGTTACAGGGACCCAATTTCTTTTTAGCGAGCGACATATGGGCTCCATCTGTTGTAATGGTCAACCTATCTGTCAAAGTTGATGAATGGACCCCATAGGTGGGCTAGCCCTGTTACTTTCTGCTTAGTCGCGGCTCGGCTCCGCATCAATGTGATTTGTTACTCACTTGCCGCAGAGTTGGTGGTTATTTACGGTTTTTGGCAAAAATGATGGAAACTTGTTACCCTAGCCACAGATGTGATGGTTTTGAGCAATTTACTCCATGAATGCAATAGGAGCTCGTAGGGTTTGTAGTTACGGGACTCATAGCATCTCTAACATGTATTTAGTTTGATCAAGAAGCCATTTGTAGCCAGCCCGGTAAATTTAGTCAATTTAACAGAAGTACGGAAGTGAGCTCATACCTATATCCCGAAGAAAATCAGATCAGCCCCTGCATTGCTCTTGGCGACTTGGGCGGTGCCTCCAGGCAGACATCACCATCACCCTCTCCTCCATGCATCCTCCCTTGCCGCCGCATGTGTGTCGCTAGGAAAGCCCTCGCGATGGATAGCGGTGGGGCAAGGTATTGGATTCGCCTGATCTCGACGGCAACCACCATGGTTGCACATGAGAAGATGGCAACAGTTCTAGTGGGTCTGTGCATCACGAGGAGTGAGGGGGAGGCTTTGCTGAAGACGGCCCTATGTGTGGCTTCCCGTTGGGAGCGCGCGACGACGGACATGCTCGGGACAGGCACACTACTTTCATCGGGAGGCGCGACGCAGATCTAGCGACTATGCGCTCCTAATCTACCAGTGGCTGGGCTCTACGCGGGGCGTGCATCAGCTATGATGATTTGTTGCATGGAAAACAAAAAAAATTCTATGCACACGCAATGATCTATCAATGGAGATGCATAGATATGAGGGAGATGAAGGAAATATGCCCTAGAGGCAATAATAAAGTTATTGTTTATTTCCTTATTTCATGATAAGTGTTTATTATTCATGCTAGAATTGTATTAACCGAAAACTTAGTACATGTGTGAATACATAGACAAAACATAGTGTCCCTAGTATGCCTTTTCTTGACTAGCTCGTTAATCAAAGATGGTTATGTTTCCTAATCATAGATATGTGTTGTCATTTAATGAACGAGATCACATTATTAGGAGAATGATGTGATGGACATGACACATCCGTTAGCTTAGCATTATGATCGTTACAGTTTCATTGCTACTGCTTTCTTCATGACTTATACATGTTCCTCAGACTATGAGATTATGCAACTCCCGAATACCGGAGGAACACCTTGTGTGCTATCAAACGTCACAACGTAAATGGCTGATTATAAAGATGCTCTACAGGTGTCTCCGGAGGCGTTTGTTGGGTTGGCATAGATCAAGATTAGGATTTACCACTCCCTGTTTTGGAGAGGTATCTCTGGGCCCTCTCGGTAATGCTCATCACTATAAGCCTTGCAAGCAATGCGACTAATGAGTTAGTTGCGGGATGAAGTATTACGGAACGAGTAAAGTGACTTGCCGGTAACGATATTGAACTAGGTATGATGATACCGACGATTGAATCTCGGGCAAGTAACATACCGACGACAAAAGGAACAACGAATGTGGTTATGCAGTTTGACCGATAAAGATCTTCGTAGAATATGTAGGAGCTAATATGAGCATCCGGGTTCCGCTATTGGTTATTGATCGGAGATGTGTCTCGATCATGTCTACATAGTTCTCGAACCCCCTAGGATCATGCGCATAGTACTTTGTTTCGATGGCTAATAAATTTTTGCAATAAGTATGTGAGTTCTTTATGACTAATGTTGAGTCCATGGATTATACGCACTCTCGCCTTTCCATCATTGCTAGCCTCTTCGGTATCATGCATTGCCCTTTCTCACCTTGAGAGTTGGTGCAAACTTCGCCGGTGCATCCAAACCCCGTGATACGATACGCTCTATCACACATAAGCCTTCTTATATCTTCCTCAAAACAGCCACCATACCTACCTATCATGGCATTCCCATAGCCATTCCGCGATATATTGCCATGCAACTTCCATCATCATCATATACATGACTTGAGCATTCATTGTCATATTGCTTTGCATGATCGTAAGATAGCTAGCATGATGTTTTCATGGCTTGTCCGTTTTTTGATGTCATTGCTATGCTAGATCATTGCACATCCCGGTACACCGCTGGAGGTATTCATATAGAGTCATATCTTTGTTCTAGTATCGAGTTGTAATATTGAGTTGTAAGTAAATAAAGTGTGATGATCATCATTATAGAGCATTGCCCCATAAAAAAATAATAAAAAATAATAAAAAAGAGAGGCCAAAGAAGCCTAAATAAAGAAAAGGGGACCAAAGAAGCCCACCAAAAAAAGAAAGAAAAGGGGCGATGTTACTATCCTTTTACCACACTTGTGCTTCAAAGTAGCACCATGTTCTTCATATAGAGAGTCTCCTATATTGTCACTTTCATATACTAGTGGGAATTTTCATTATAGAACTTGGCTTGTATATTCCAACGATGGGCTTCCTCAAATGCCCTAGGTCTTCATGAGCAAGCAAGTTGGATGCACACCCACTTAGTTTTCAGTTTGAGCTTTCATACACTTATAGCTCTAGTGCATCCGTCGTATGGAAATCCCTACTCCTCGCATTGACATCAATTGATGGTCATCTCCATAGCCCGTTGATTAGCTGCGTCGATGTGAGACTTTCTCCCTTTTTGTCTTCTCCACATAACCTCCACCATCATATTCTATTCCACCCATAGTGCTATATCTATGGCTCACGCTCATGTATTGCTTGAAAGTTGAAAAAGTTTGAGAATACTAAAGTAGGAAACAATTGCTTGGCTGACACCGGGATAGGCATGAGGGGTACCTTGTGTTATGAAAAGGGAGCATACAAGACTATATGATTTTGTAGGGATAACTTTCTGAAGCATTGATATTTTGAAAGACATGATTGTTTGTTGGGATGCCCTAAGTATTATTGTTTTTTATGTCAAATGATAGACTATTGCTTTGAATCACTCGTGTCTTAATATTCATGCCATGATTAGAAATATGATCAAGATTATTCTAGGTAGCATTCCACATCAAAAATTATCTTTTTATCATTAACCTACTCGAGGACGAGTAGGAATTAAGCATGGGGATGCTGATACGTCTCCGTCGTATATATAATTTTTGATTGTTCCATGCCAACATTATTCAACTTTTATATACTTTTGGCAACTTTTTATACTATTTTTGGGACTAACATATTGATCCAGTGCCCAGTGCCAGTTCCTGTTTGTTGCATGTTTTATGTTTCGCATAAACCCAATATCAAACAGAGTCCAAACGGGATAAAAACGGGCGGAGAACTATTTTGGAATATTTATGATTTTTGGGAAGTAAAATCAACGCGAGACGGTGCCCGAGGGGCCACGAGACAGGGGGCGCGCCCCAGGGAGGCAGGCGCGCCCTGGACTCTCCTGGGCACCCTGTAAAGCGGTTGGCACTTTTCTTTTGCCGCAAGAAAGATAATTTTATGAGAAAAACCTGGGCGAAAGATTCACCCCAATCGGAGTTACGGATCTCCGGATATAAAAGAAACGGTGAAAGGGCAGAATCGGGGAACGCAGAAATAGAGAGAGACAGAGAGACAGATCCAATCTCAGAGGGGCTCTCGCCCCTCCCATGCCATGGGAGCCAAGGACCAGAGGGGAAACCCTTCTCCCATTTAGGGAGAAGGTCAAGGAAGAAGAAGAAGAAGGGGGGCTCTCCCCCCTTGCTTCCGGTGGCACCGGAGCGCTGCCGGGGGCCATCATCATCACCGCGATCTTCACCAACACCTCCATCATCTTCATCAACATCTCCATCATCTTCCCACATCTATATCCATCGGTCCACTCTCTCGCAACCCGCTGTACCCTCTACTTGAACATGGTGCTTTATGCTTCATATTATTATCCAGTGATGTGTTGCCATCCTATGACGTCTGAGTAGATTTTCGTTGTCCTACCGGTGATTGATGAATTGCTATGATTGGTTTGAGTTGCATGTTTTATTATTGGTGCTGTCCTATGATGCTCTCCGTGTCACGCAAGCGTGAGGGATCCCCGCTGTAGGGTTTGCAATATGTTCATGATTTGCTTATGGTGGGTGGTGCGAGTGACAGAAGCACAGACCCGAGTAAGTAGGTTGTTTGCGTATGGGATAAAGGGGACTTGATACTTTAATGCTATGGTTGGGTTTTACCTTAATGATCTTTAGTAGTTGCGGATGCTTGCTAGAGTTCCAATCATAAGTGCATATGATCCAAGAAGAGAAAGTATGTTAGCTTATGCCTCTCCCTCAAATAGAATCGCAATAGTGATTACCGGTCTAGTAACGTAGTCAATTGCTTAGGGACAATTTCGCAACTCCTACCACCACTTTTCCACACTCGCTATATTTAATTTATTGCTTCTTTATCTAAACAACCCCTACTTTTTATTTACCTGTTCTTTATTATCTTGCAAACCTATCCAACAACACCTATAAAGTACTTCTAGTTTCATACCTGTTCTAGGTAAAGCGAACACTAAGCGTGCGTAGAGTCGTATTAGTGGCAGATAGGACTTGAGAGAATATTTGTTCTACCTTTAGCTCCTCGTTGGGCTCGACACTCTTACTTATCGAAAGAGGCTACAATTATTCCATATACTTGCGGGTTATTAGGCCACAAGGGGTGGCCGCGTGCCCCCCATGGGCTGGTCCGAATTGGACTAGGAGGGGGTGCCCCCCTCCTTACTTCTCCCCTCTTCCCCCGTCCTCCTTCTCCTAGTTGGAATAGGAAAGGGGAGGGGCCGAATCCTACTTGGACCGGGAGTCCAAGTAGGACTCCCCCCCTTGGCACGCCCCCTCTAGGGCCGGCCTCCTCCTCCCTCCTCCTTTATATACAGGGGAGGAGGGCACCCTAGAACACACCAGGTCTTCTCTTAGCCGTTTGGGGTGCCCCCCTCCATAGTTACACACCTCGATCATATCGCCGTAGTGCTTAGGCAAAGCTCTGCGCCGGTAACATCATCATCATCGTCGCCATGCCATCGTGCTGACGGAACTCACCCTCGTCCTCAATTGGATCAAGAGCACGAGGGACGTCATCGAGCTGAACATGTGCTGAACGCGGAGGTGGCATTGATACGTCTCCAACGTATAGACTTTTTCTCACGCTTTTCCTCTTGTTTTGGACTCTAATTTGCATAATTTGAATGAAACTAACCCCGGACTGACGCTGTTTTCAGTAGAACTACCATGGTGTTGTTTTTGTGCAGAAATAAAAGTTCTTGGAATGGAACGAAACTTTGCTAGGATTTTTTATATCAATAATAAGAATATCTGGAGCCAAGACCTGCAGGAGAGGGGAACCTGGGTGGGCACAACCCACCAGGGCGCGCCCCCTCTCCTGGCGTGCCTAGGTTGGTTGTCCCCACCTGGTGGGCCCGTAGACGACCCCCCTGATACTATAAAATCACATATACCAGAAAAAATTAGGGAGAAAGAATTATTACGATCCACGAGACGGAGCCACCGCCAAGCCTTGTTCTTCCTCGGGAGAGCAGATCTGGAGTCTGTTTGGGGCTCCGGAGAGGGGGATCTTCGTTATTCGTCATCACCAACCCATCTCCATCGCCAATTCCATGATGCTCCCCATCGGGCGTGAGTAATTCCTTCGTAGGCTCGCTGGTCGGTGAGGAGTTGGATAAGATTCATCATGTAATCGAGTTAGTTTTGTTAGGGCTTGATCCCTAGTATCCACTATGTTCTTAGATTGATGTTGCTATGACTTTGCTATGCTTAATGCTTGTCACTTTGGGCCCGGGTGCCATGAACTCAGATCTGAACCGTTTATGAATTCATCATTATATCCATGTTCTAGATCTGATCTTGCAAGTTATAGTCACCTACTACGGTTATGATTCGAAAACCCTGGAGTGACAACAACCGGGCCCACTCTCGGTGATGACCGTAGTTTGAGGATTTCATGTATTCACTATGTGTTAATGCTTTGTTTTGGTTCTCTATTAAAAGGAGGCCTTAATATCCCTTAGTTTCCAATATGGACCCCGCTGCCAAGGGAGGGTAGGACAAAAGATGTCATGCAAGTTCTTTTAATAAAGCAGGTATGACTATTTACGGAATACATGCCTACATTATATCGATGAACTGGAGCTAGTGTCGTATCGCCCTAGGTTATAACTGTCACATGATGAATATCATCCAACAAGTCACTGATAACCCGCAAGTATAGGGGATCACAAAAATTTTCGAGGGTAGAGTATTCAACCCAAATTTATTGATCCGACACAAGGGGAGCCAAAGAATATTCTCAAGTATTAGCAGTTGAGTTGTCAATTCAACCACACCTGGAAAACTTAATATCTGCAGCAAAGTATTTAGCAGCAAAGTAATATGGAAGTAACTGTAACAGTTGCAAAAGTAACAGTAGCAGTTTTGTAGTAATTGTAACAGTGGCAACGGTAAAGTAACTAAGCAAAGATCAATAGATGAAAAGCTCATAGGCATTGGATCAGTGATGGATAATTATGTCGGATGTGATTCCTCATTCAATAGTTATAACATAGGGTGACACAGAAATATCTCCAATTCATCAATCTAATGTAGGCATGTATTCCGAATATAGTCATACGTGCTTATGGAAAAGAACTTGCATGACATCTTTTGTCCTACCCTCCCGTGGCAGCTGGGTCCTATTGGAAACTAAGGGATATTAAGGCCTCCTTTTAATAGAGTACCGGACCAAAGCATTAACACTTGGTGAATACATGAACTCCTCAAACTACGGTTATCACCGGGAGTGGTCCCGATTATTGTCACTTCGGGGTTGCCGGATCATAACACATAGTAGGTGACTATTGACTTGCAAGATAGGATCAAGAACTCACATATATTCATGAAAACATAATAGGTTCAGATCTGAAATCATGGCACTCGGGCCCTAGTGACAAGCATTAAGCATAGCAAAGTCATAGCAACATCAATCTTAGAACATAATGGATACCAGAGATCAAACCCTAACAAAACTAACTCGATTAAATGGTAAATCTCATCCAACCCATCACCGTCTAACAAGCCTACGATGAAATTACTCACGCACGGCGGTGAGCATCATGAAATTGGTGATGGAGGATGGATGATGATGACGACAGCGACGAATTACCCTCTCCGGAGCCCCGAACGGACTCCAGATCAGCCCTCCCGAGAGAGATTAGGGCTTGGCGGCGGCTCCATATTGCAAAACGCGATGAATCCTTCTCTCTTATTTTTTTCCTCCCCGAACGTGAATATACGGAGTTGGAGTTGAGGTCAGTGGAGCCTTAGGGGGCCCATGAGATAGGGGGGCGCACCTAGGGGGGCAGGCGCGCCCCCGCCCTCGTGGACAGGGTGTGGCCCCCTAGTCTTGATTCTTTCGCCAGGATTTTTTATTAATTCCAACAATATTCTCCGGGAAGTTTCGGGTCATTCCGAGAACTTTTATTTCTGCACAAAAATACCACCATGGAAATTCTGCTGAAAACAGCGTCAGTCCGAGTTAGTTCCATTCAAATCATGCAAGTTAGAGTCCAAAACAAGGGAAAAAGTGTTTGGAAAAGTAGATATGATGGAGACGTATCAACTCCCCAAGCTTAAACCTTTGCCTATCCTCAAGCAATTTAGTTGATAAACTGAAAGTGATAAAGAAAAACTTTTACAAACTCTATATGCTCTTGTTGTTGCAAATATGTAAAGCCAACATTCAAGTTATCAGCAAAGATTATGAACTAACCACATTCACAATAATATCTAGGTCTCATATTTACTCATATCAATGGCATAATCAACTAGCGAGCAATAATAATAAATCTCGGATGACAACACTTTCTCAAAACAATCATAATATGACATAACAAGATGGTATCTCACTAGCCCTTTGTGAGACCGCAAAACATAAATGCAGAGCACCCCTGAAGATCAAGGACTGACTAGGCATTGTAATTCATGGTAAAAGAGATCTAGTCATAGTCATACTCAATATAAATTAATAGTAATGCATGCAAATGACAGCGGTGCTCTCCGACTGGTGCTTTTTGTTGGAGAACGTAGTAATTTCAAAAAATTTCCTACGTACACGCAAGATCATGGTGATGGCATAGCAACGAGAGGGGAGAGTGTTGTCCACGTACCCTCGTAGATCGTAAGCGGAAGCGTTATGACAACGCGGTTGATGTAGTCGTACGTCTTCACGATCCGACCGATCCAAGCACCGAACGTACGGCACCTCCGAGTTCAGCACACGTTCAGCTCGATGACGATCCCCGGGCTCCGATCCAGCAAAGCTTCGCGGATGAGTTCCGTCAGCACGACGGCATGGTGATGATGATGATGCTCTACCGGCGCAGGGCTTCGCCTAAACTCCGCGACGATATGACCGAGGTGGAATATGGTGGAGGGGGGCACCGCACACGGCTAAGGAACGATCTGTAGATCAACTTGTGTGTCTATGGGGTGCCCCCTGCCCCCGTATATAAAGGAGGGAGGGGGGAGGCCGGCCGGCCCTTGTTGGGCGCGCCAGGAGGAGGAGTCCTCCTCCTAGTAGGAGTAGGACTCCTCCTTTCCTACTCCTACTAGGAGGGGAAGGAAGGGGGAGAGGAGGGGAAGGAAAGAGGGGGGGCGCTGTCGTGGTTCTAAGCCTGACAGTAGAGTGGGGGGTAGGTATGGAGAGGCAAGGTCCTAGCTATGGAGAGGTTGTAAGCACAAAGGATGTACGAGTTCAGGCTCTTCTCGGAAGAAGTAACAGCCCTACGTCTCGGAGCCCGGAGGCGGTCGAGTGGATTATGAATGTATGGAGTACAAGGTGCCGAACCCCTCTGCCTGTGGAGGGGGGGTGGCTTATATAGAGTGCGCCAGGACCCCAGCCAGCCCACGCAGGAGAGGGTTTAAGGTGAGTTAAGTCTGGGGCGTTACTGGTAACGCCCCACATAAAGTGCCTTTACTATCATAAAGTCTACTTGATTACAGGCCGTTGCAGTGCAGAGTGCCTCTTGACCTCCTGATGGTCGAGTGAGTCTTCGTGGTCGAGTCCTTCAGGCCAGTCGAGTGAATCCTCGTTGGTCGACTGGAAGGCGACCTCTTCTAAGGATGTCCTGGGGTAAGTTACTTGGATCAGATCCATGACCCTACCCTAGGTACATAACCCCATCATTAGCCCCCGAATGGATTGAGGCTTCGAGTGAAGAAGGAGTTGATGTCGTTTCCGATTAACCTTTGCGCTCTAGTTGTGCGCTGTTCTGGATCAAAGAATCTCTTCGTTGACAGAGAGCAATTTGCCTTCGGTCGACTCGATCCATTCTATTTTTGCGTCGAGTGATCTTTCGAGCTTCGACGGTCTCCGAGCGACGGATCGCCGGAAACACCGCGTCTGACAGACTGATTTGTTGCTCGCGGATTCCGCAGGATGCGAAATTTGGGGGCGCGCGCGAAGCGGGGCAGACCGCGGCGTTCGGATGGGACGGGGCATAGACGCCTCGATCTCCGTGCCGCCTTTTTCGCCACGTATCCAGTCCCCATAACTGCTCCCAGATATGATTAGATCGACCGGGCCCACATGTCAGCCACTCGGAAGGGACCTTATAAATGCGCCCGGCGAGGATTTCTGTGCTGCGCCTCAGCATTCTCCCTCTCTCCCTCTGCTTCCTTCCTCCCTGCTCAGCGTGCTCGCTCTCGCCTCCGCACCACTTCCCTTCGCGCATCTCACCGGCGACCATGGCCAAGGAGAAGACGGCAGCGCTGGAGCGTGCAAAGAAGGCGTCGGCATCGGAGAAGGCGAAGGGGAGATCCACCAGCCGCAGAGGGTCCTCGTCCAGATCCCGCCTGCCGAAAGGCTGGGTCCAAGGAGACTGGATCCAGTCGACCATCACGGAGAAGGACCTCCTCGACATGGACAACGAGGGTTTGATCCCTCACGGAGCTGCGAGGTTGCCGGGGAAGGAGTGGCAGCCACAGCCAGAAGAGGGCGAGTGTGTGCTTTTGGCCACTCATGTTGATCGTGGGTTTTCCTTGCCCCCAAGCATTTTCTTCCGTGGCTTCTTGAATTTCTTTGGAGCGCAGCTCCACCACTTTACCCCAAACTCCATTGCCTATCTTGCTGCATTCGTGTCCATGTGTGAGGGTTTCTTGGGCTGTCGACCGCACTGGGGTTTGTTCAAACGTATCTTCACGTGTCGCTCTCAGACCGTGAAGAAGGCGAGCCCAGGTGATGAGAAAACCCGAGTCGTCCAAATGTGTGGGGGCCTGGGGATTCAGGTGAGGAATAATAGCACCTTCCCGCCCATGAGCTTTCCCGAGTCCGTCAGAGGCTGGCAGTCGACTTGGTTCTACTGCCAGGTCCAGTCGACGCCAGGGCAGTCGAGTGGACTCCCTCCGTTTACCATGGACCGAGTGAACAAGCCCTCCCCTCTGAAGCTGATTCCGGAGGAGAAAGCCGACGTGAAGATGTTGATGGAGCGCGTGGTGCAGTTGGTTCGGGAGGGGGTGACGGGCATGGATCTTCTGGAGGTCTTCCTCAGGCGTCGCATCCAACCCCTTCAATTCCGGAGCCACTGCATGTGGTTGTACTGTGGGCCCGAAGACGAGACTAGAGTCCATCTAGAAGAAGTCGACGATGTCACTCTGGAAAGATGGATGGTAGCCGTTACCGGAAACAGGGACAACCCGCGCGGAGCCAGAAGGATTCCTCCACTCGACCACAACAGCGACCCAAACAAGGTACACTTGCTCTGCCCTCCACTGTGTCCTTGTCGTATTCATTTCTGCTAACCCTGCCGACTGGTCGACTGATCCTTGTTTGGGCATCTGCTAGGCCCTCACCGAGCTGTACTCGATGCCCAATGGGGCACAAGCCTCGACTGAGGAAGGCGAGGCGAGCGGGGGCGAGGCGAGCGGGGGCGAGGCGAGCGGGGGCGAGAGCCAGGAAGAGGAGGAATGGGACTCGGATGCTGCAGGGGATGATGACGACGATGATGATGATGAAGGTGATGAAGATGACATCGAGGACGAGGAAGAAGAGGAGGAGGAGGTCGTTCCACCGCGCTCAGAAAGGCGGTCGAAGCTTGTCCACGACCCTTCGACCGAACGTGGTAAGGGGGTTGCGACCGCCACTCAGTCGACCAAGCGCCCTCGGACCACCTCTCCGGCGCCGACTGAAAAGGCGCCGAAGCAGCCCAGGGCGGCCTCATCGAAGCCGACCAAGCTCCTGCCGAAGATGAAGGTGTCCATCCCCACCATATCAGGGTAATTGTGTTGCTCATATTTTCTTATTCTGTGCGAACTTTATCTCTGGTCGACGCTGAGGTTAGTCGACTGATCCTTTGGAGTTGCAGTGCTGCTACTTCTGAGACCTCGGCCCGGGCCGATGACCACGAGATGGAGGATGCAGCAACTTCGAATCCAGGTACTGTGTTCTTAATACCATTCTTAGTCGACTGACTCGCGATCTCTGATCTTGATCCTTCTCCGCAGCTCCACCCAACACTGTTATCGATCTTCCTGATGACGATGAGGATGAAGAGCCGCTGAAGCACAGGAGGAGTCGGAAAGCGTCCGCCAGTAAGGTGCCTCAGGATGTGCCGGCGCCTGAAATTCTGACTGTGGAGGAAGAGAACACCACTCGACACACGGTGTCCTTCGCGAATCCACTGACGAGTGTTCAGCAGCCTTCCCTCTTCACGACGCACCACGTCCCAGAGGACCAAGCTGGCGCAGCGAAGGAGGCGATACGCCAGGCGGGACTCATGATGGAGCAGCTGAAGACCATCCGGGACGCGAGCCAGGCAGCTTATGACGCCAGTTCTGCCCTCCAAAGCAATGTCCAGGTCAGTCGACCGCTGTTTGTTCTATTGGATATGCTACCAAAAACTTTTCTTTTCCGGAATTTATATTAGTCACCCACTGGGTGTGTCGAATAAACTCCGTGTTAGCGGGGGCACGCTGAGTGCACCCGCTGGGTGTAGTCCCCAAGGCTAAGGTCGACTGCTGGCAGTCGGCCTTAGGCTTTATGATGTCGATCTTTCTGTCAGTCGACTGGTCGACTGGATTTCGCAAACCGGTGGGGGCACGCTGAGTGCACCCACTGGGTGTAGTCCCCGAGACTGTGGTCGACTGCTTGCAGTTGATCACAGTCTTAGAGAATGCATCTCGCACACTGTTTTTTTTTTTGAAGTCGACTGGTCGACTTTGTCTTCAACAGGATTAGTGGGGGCACGCTGAGTGCACCCACTGGGTGTAGTCCCCGAGACTACGGTCGAATGCTTGTATTCGGCTGTAGTCTTAGAAACGTGTGTTTTTCCCTTTTTCACTCGGAAGTGAATTACACTTGACGTTTAGTCGATTGGTTCTTCGCAGAACTCCTGTGATATTGTGGCTCGCTACTCAGAGCTGGAACAAAAACATACTCAAGTCGAGCTGAGCTTGAAGCTGGTTCAGGAGAAGCTGACAAAGGCAAAGGAGGAGACCGAAGGTATGTTTGGTGAGACCCTGACGACTGCTTTTCCCCTTGCTTGTTTCGGCATCTGATCTCGCTGTAACTTGCAGGTAAGGTAAGGGAGGCCCAGCAGAAGAAAGACCTTGAGCTAGCTGAGAAGATCAAGCTTGCTGACGAGAAGTTGGCTTCAGTCACCAAGCTCGAACAAGACAATACCAATCTGAAAACTGCTCTTGGGATTGCCAACAAGGAGGTCAGTCGACTGAGAACTGACAAAGCTGCCCTGACCGACCAAGTCAGCAAATTGACTGAGAAGAAAACTGAACTGGAAGCCTTCCTGAGTGGCCTTGCCAAGAAGCTGTTTCTTATGCTTGAAGGTAAATCTCCATGTTTGGCAAATATTTCCAATTGTGGCCTTTTCCATTCGACTATCTCCTTGACTTAGTGATCACCCTTGCAGAATTTTGTCAAAACTTTGAAGAAGAAACCAGCCGACTGGAGCCAAACCTTGACCCCGTCAATTCTCCGGTGAACGACGAAGTTGCCATGGATGTTTTCCGACTGGAGTCTCGTGTTGCAGCTGTCGTGGACTATCTCGCAAGGCTGAAGGCCGCCACATCTCGCATAGACTCGACGCTCTGGCCTGAGGAGACACTTCAGAATGACCTTGAGTCGCTGATGGCCCGCTTGAACACGATCCCTGGTCGAGTGCAAGAGTGGAAGAAGTCCTCGGCTCGGTGTGGTGCAGATGTCGCTCTGTGTCTGGCCCGAGTCGACTGCAAAGATGCACGAGAGGAGAAGCTGGCGGCCCTTCGGGTGGCCAATACCAAGAAGCACGACTTCAGGTCCTTTATGGAGACTTTCCTTGCAGCTGCCACTCGGATCGCCGACGGAATTGACCTTGATGAATTTGTTGCACCTTCCAGCCCTCCACAGGAGGGGTACAAAACTTCTTCTGGCTCGACTCTTTAAATTTGCCTCGGTATGCCGAGTGGGATTGTAACCGACAAACTTTAACAGGCTTGACGCCTGAGCACTTTCGGTTCCTTTAGATATCGATTCAAACTTGAATTTGGCGCTTGAATATGATTGCCTTCGGCTCAAAATGTCTTTTGCAGGTTCAAAGCAAGGTGCCTGTGCTTAGGCGAGCGCTTGGACTGCAGCTAAGCCTCCGAGTGAGAGGGTCGCTCTTCACTCGGTAGGATTTTTGTAACTTAGGCGAGCGCAGGGCTGCAGCTAAGCCCCCGAGTGAGAGGGTTGCTCTTCACTCGGTAAGATTTTTATAACTTAGGCGAGCACGAGGCTGCAGCTAAGCCTCCGAGTGGAAGGCTGGCTTACCACTCGGTAGGATTTTGATAACTTAGGTGAGCACGAGGCTGCAGCTAAGCCTCCGAGTGAGAGGATTGCTCTTCACTCGGTAGGATTTTGATAACTTAGGCGAGCACGAGGTCGCAGCTAAGCCTCCGAGTGGAAGGCTGGCTTACCACTCGGTAGGATTTTCACAACTTAGGCGAGTGCTTGGACTGCAGCTAAGCCCCCGAGTGGAAGGCTGGCTTACCACTCGGTAGGATTTTGATAAACTTAGGCGAGCACGAAGCTGCAGCTAAGCCCCCGAGTGAGAGGATTGCTCTTCACTCGGTAGGATTTTTATAACTTAGGCGAGCACGAGGTCGCAGCTAAGCCTCCGAGTGGAAGGCTGGCTTACCACTCGGTAGGATTTTCACAACTTAGGCGAGTGCTTGGACTGCAGCTAAGCTCCCGAGTGGAAGGCTGGCTTACCACTCGGTAGGATTTTGATAAACTTAGGCGAGTCCTTGGACTGCAGCTAAGCCTCCGAGTGGAAGGCTGGCTTACCACTCGGTAGGATTTTGATAAACTTAGGTGAGCACGAGGCTGCAGCTAAGCCCCCGAGTGAGAGGATTGCTCTTCACTCGGTAGGATTTTTATAACTTAGGCGAGCACGAGGTCGCAGCTAAGCCTCCGAGTGGAAGGCTGGCTTACCACTCGGTAGGATTTTCACAACTTAGGCGAGTGCTTGGACTGCAGCTAAGCCCCCGAGTGGAAGGCTGGCTTACCACTCGGTAGGATTTTGATAAACTTAGGCGAAACGGATTCGCAGCTAAGCCTCCGAGTGAGAGTCTGGCTCACCACTCGGTAGGATTTTTACAAACTTAGGCGAAACGGATTCGCGACTAAGTCACCCACTGAGGGGGAGTTTTTATGTGGACAAAAATAAAAAGTGATGACACTATTATTTCTAAACCCATGAACTACAGAAGTACTTTATTGCAACTCATCCGAGTGACAAAACTTAAGTGTAAAATGGGCGGAGTAGCTCCGCGTTCCAAGCTCGGGGCTCGTCGATATTATGCTCGACGTTGTAAAGACGGTACGCCCCGTTGTGGAGAACCTTGGTGACGATGAAGGGGCCTTCCCAAGAAGGAGCAAGCTTGTGTGGTTTGTGCTGATCCACTCGGAGAACCAAATCCCCTTCCTGGAAGGCTCGACCTCTCACATTTCGGGCGTGGAAACGGCGCAGATCTTGTTGGTAGATGGTCGACCGGATCAGAGCCATCTCCCTTTCTTCCTCTAAAAGGTCGACTGCTTCCTGCCGCGCTTGTTCAGCTTCTGCTTCGTTGTAGATTTCGACTCGAGGAGCATTGTGGAGAAGATCACTCGGCAAGACTGCTTCGGCTCCATAGACCAAGAAGAATGGAGTTCTTCCGGTCGACCGATTGGGCGTGGTCCGCAGTCCCCAGAGTACAGATGGAAGTTTGTCGACCCAAGCTCCACCCGCGTGTTTGAGATCACGCATCAGTCGAGGCTTCAGTCCCTTGAGAATCAGTCCATTAGCTCGCTCTGCTTGTCCATTCGACTGCGGATGGGCGACTGATGCGTAGTCGACCCGTGTGCCCTGGGAGTTGCAGAAGGTTCTGAATTCCTCTGAGTCAAAGTTCGACCCATTATCCGTAATGATGCTGTGCGGGACTCCATATCTGAATATTAGTTCCCTGATGAAGCTAACAGCAGTACCGGTGTCGAGGCTCTTGATTGGTTTAGCCTCGATCCACTTGGTGAACTTGTCGACTGCCACCAGTACATGCATGAAGCCACTTCGTCCTGTTCTCAAAGGGCCGACCATGTCCAACCCCCAAACTGCAAAAGGCCAGACGAGTGGGATGGTCTTCAAAGCTGACGCAGGCTTGTGCGACATATTCGAGTAGAACTGACATCCCTCGCACTTATCCACTATCTCCTTTGCCATCTCATTCGCCTTGGGCCAGTAAAATCCGGCTCGGTATGCTTTGGCCACGATGGTCCGAGAGGACGCATGATGACCGCAGGTCCCCGAGTGAATATCATTGAGGATGAGTCGACCTTCTTCTGGCGTTATGCACTTCTGGCCGACTCCAGTCGCACTTTCTCTGTATAATTGTCCTTTTATTACGGTAAAGGCCTTAGATCGACGGACGATCTGTCGAGCCTCTTCCTCATCCTCCGGAAGCTCTTTCCTCAAGATATATGCGACATACGGAATCGTCCAGTCGGGAATGACCACCAAAACCTCCATGATCAAGTCGACCACTGCTGGGACTTCAACTTCAGTCGGATCTGTGGCGCTCTTGGGCTGCGGAGTTTCTTCGGTGAAAGGATCTTCTTTGACTGACGGAGTGTGTATATGCTCCAAGAACACACCACTCGGAATGGCTTCTCTCTTGGAACCTATCTTTGCTAGATCATCAGCTGCTTGATTTTTCAGTCGGGGTATATGATGGAGCTCCAACCCCTCGAACTTCTTCTCCAGCTTCCTCACTGCACTGCAGTATCCAGTCATGGCTGGGCTTCTCACGTCCCACTCTTTCATCACCTGATTGACCACTAAATCCGAGTCGCCATAGACCATTAGGCGACGGACGCCGAGTGAAATGGCCATGCGCAACCCATATAGGAGGGCCTCATATTCTGCCTCATTGTTGGAGGAATCAAAGTGAATCTGGAGCACATATCTGAGCTTATCTCCTCTGGGGGAAACCAGGACAACCCCAGCACCGGAACCATTCAACATCTTAGAGCCATCGAAAAACATGGTCCAATGCTCCGAGTGAACTTCAGTCGGCTGCTGCTGTTCGATCCACTCGGCGAGGAAATCTGCTATTGCCTGGGACTTAATGGCTTTCTTTGCCTCAAACTTGATATCAAGGGGAAGAAGTTCAATCGCCCATTTGGCCACTCGACCAGTTGCATCTCTGTTGTGCAAAATCTCTGATAGTGGAGCGTCGCTGACGACTGTGATGGAATGGTCAGAGAAATAATGAGCAACCTTCTTTGTGGTCATGTATATCCCATACACAAGCTTCTGATAATGAGGATATCTCTGCTTGGATGGAGTCAAGACTTCAGACAAATAATACACTGGGCGCTGAACTTTGAGAGCTTTTCCTTCTTCTTCCCGCTCGACCGTTAGCACAGTACTGACGACTTGTCCTGTGGCTGCGATGTAGAGCAACAGAGGCTCTTTGCTGATTGGAGCAGCAAGCACCGGCTGGGTGGAGAGCAGAGCCTTTAGCTCGGCAAACGCTGCATCAGCTTCTGGAGTCCACTCGAACTTGTCAGCCTTCTTCATCAGTCGGTAAAGAGGCAGAGCCTTTTCACCGAGTCGTGAGATGAATCGACTTAATGCGGCCAAGCATCCAGTAAGCTTCTGGACATCGTGCACTCGCACAGGGCGTTTCATTCGGAGAATAGTGCCAATCTTCTCTGGGTTAGCATCGATTCCCCGTTCGGAAACGAGAAAACCGAGTAACTTGCCACCAGGAACTCCAAATGTGCACTTTGATGGATTGAGCTTGATATCATACCTTCTGAGGTTGGCAAATGTTTCAGCGAGGTCAGCGAGCAGGTCGGAACCTTTTCGTGACTTGACAACAATATCATCCATATAAGCTTCCACATTCCGACTGATTTGGGTGAGTAGACACTTCTGAATCATTCGCATAAATGTGGCTCCGGCATTCTTGAGACCGAATGGCATGGTGATATAGCAGAAGCACCCGAATGGAGTGATGAAAGCTGTTTTTACCTCATCGGGCCCGTACAGACGGATCTGGTGGTACCCGGAGTAAGCATCTAAAAAAGACAACCTCTCGCATCCCGCGGTCGAGTCAACAATTTGATCTATGCGAGGGAGAGGAAAGTGATCTTTCGGGCAGGCCCGGTTGATGTGCTTGAAATCAATGCACATTCGGAGCGACTTGTCCTTCTTAGGAACCATGACGACATTAGCGAGCCACTCGGAGTGGTATATCTCTCGGATAAATCCTGCCGCCAACAGTCGAGCCACTTCTTCACCGATGGCCTTTCTCTTCTGGACGGCGGACCGCCGAAGATGTTCTTTGACTGGTTTTGCAGACGAGTCGACTCTTAGGCGATGCTCAGCCAGTCCCCTGGGAACACCTGGCATGTCAGCGGGCTTCCATGCAAAAATGTCCCAGTTCTCACGGAGGAACTGGATGAGCGCTTCTTCCTATTTTGGGTCGAGTGTTGTGGAGATGCGGGTCGGAGCTGCTTCGGGGTCGGTCGGGTGAATGTGAACAGGCTTCGTCTCACCGGACGACTGGAATGCAGACTCTGTGGCAGGCTTCTTGGATCGCAGTAAGTCACTCGGATCTGCGTTTTGCTTGTATTCTTCGAACTCGACCGCTGTCACTTGGGAATCTGCAATCTTGGAGCCCTTCTGAAAACACTCCTCTGCCTTTTTCCTATCACCGGTGACAGTGATCACACCTTTGGGACCGGACATCTTCAATTTGAGGTACACGTAACATGGTCGAGCCATGAACCGTGCATAGGCTGGTCTCCCCAAAATGGCATGATGTGCACTTTGAAAATCCACGACCTCAAACGTCAACTTTTCTTTGCGAAAATGCTTTGAATCGCCAAACACTACGTCCAAAGCTATCTGGCCGAGTGACTCGGCCTTCTTCCCTGGTATAACTCCATGGAAGCTCATGTTACTAGTGCTCAGTCGGGACATCGGAATGCCCATACCTTTCAACGTGTCTGCATATAACAGATTCAGCCCACTTCCACCGTCCATCAGCACCTTTGTCAGTCGAGTGCCTTCGACAACTGGATCGACCACCAAAGCTTGCCTCCCAGGGGTGGCAATATGAGTCGGGTGATCAGATTGGTCGAATGTGATGGGTGTTTGAGACCACTTCAGATAATTTGCCTTTGCTGGGGCAACCATGTTAACCTCTCGGTTAATCACTTTCAGTCGACTTCTGCTTTCCACATCTGCGAAGATCATCAGAGTGGAGTTGATATGCGGATATCCTCCCTCACTGTCCTCTTTGTCTTCAGCCTTGTCCGACTCCTTCTCCTTGTCCTTAGACTGTTTTCCCTGAAACTGCTGGATCAGGAGTCGACATTGGCGAGTGGTGTGCTTTGGGTAAATGATATTCCCCTCTTCATCTTTCTTCGTGTGAATATGACACGGCATATCCATCACGTCGTTCCCTTCTTTATCCTTTACCTTCTTGGGGTTCCAGGATCCTTTTGGTTTCCCCTTAAACTTTCCTTGAGTCACGGCCAAAGCCTCTCCAGGAGCTGCCGGTTCAGCCTTCCGCTTCTGTTTCCGACTGGTGTTTCCTTTTTCCGACTGACTCGGCTTGTGCTTGTCGCTTCGGAGTCGGTCTTCTTCTTCGCCGTTGGCGTACTTGGTAGCAATCTCCATCATCCGACTCAAGGTCATGTCACCGGTTCGACCAAATTTCAAACTCAGTTCTCTGTTCTTGACGCCATCTTTGAAGGCGCATACTGCCTGATGGTCAGAGACATTTTCCACAGTGTGGTGCAAAGTGATCCACCTCTGAATATACTCTCTGAGAGTCTCATTGGTTTTCTGCACGCAGACTTGCAACTCTGTCAATCCCGCTGGTCGCTTGCAAGTCCCTTCGAACGTTCTGACGAACACTCGGGACAGATCTTCCCAAGTGTATATGCTGCTAGGAGGTAATTGAGTCAACCATGCCCTGGAAGAACCTTCCAACATGAGGGGCAAATGCTTCATGGCCACCTCGTCGTTCCCACCACCGATCTGAACTGCCACTCGGTAGTCTTCAAGCCAAGTTTCAGGCTTAGACTCACCAGTGAACTTGCTGACTCCTGTTGCCAACCTGAAATTGGGGGGGATAACAGCGGCTCTGATAGCTCTGCTGAAACATTCAGGACCAGAAACATGTACTCGACTGCTCGTGGGTACATCTCTGTCGAGTGCGCCTCGATGGGCTCTGTTCCGGTCGACCAGCCCTTGCACGATAATGGATCGCGCGTCGAAGCCTGGCTCTCTGGGGTCAACTGGAACCCTACGCCCTGTACTGTACTGACGCCTATCATCTGGCTGCCGAGGAGCATAAGACCCACCCCTCGGAGGGGAATAGGGCACTCGACGCCTATCATCTCGGTCGAGTCTGTCGCCATATTGATCTCGCCGATTCTCACACCCTTCGCGCCGCGGAGGCGATCTGGGGCTGTGAGCCGACTGAACCGTATTCACAGTGACAGATCGACTGTGAATTCTGTTGCGCGACTGAGACACGGCTGAATTCTGATCTCCTGCTGCCCGGAGCAGATCCCTGATCTGCAGCAAACCTCTGCCAGCTTCTGACTGCGAAGGCTGAATGGACTCTGCTATACGGGTCGCAGCTGCTAAATTCTGAATTGGGGTTCGATATACCTGAGTCGGCGGGAAGAGTTGACGTCGACTGGTGTCGGGAACTCGTTGCCGCGCGCGCTCGTCGAGTGCTCGCTGAAGGTTCTCCAGTTGAGTGCGCTCGGCCAAATTGGCCAGACGCGCCTCCTCCAAGGCACGAGCCTCGGGGGTTTCTCCTGCGATGGGAATACGCAGGGGATCCTCGTTCCTGCGGCGAAGCTCTTCTCTTTGCAGAGAGTCGAGTGGCTCGGGCTGATACTCTTCGTAGCCTCGTGCAGGGTCGCCGCCGTCACCTGCTCCACCACCACGGGCGAAGCCAGGAGGGCTGTGGGGCCCGTCGACCATCAAGATTTCCGCCGCTGGATCACTGCTTCCGCACTCGGATGCAGTCTCTCCGGAGCCAGTCGACTGATCGAACAAGCCGTAGAGAGATTCGTTGGGCTCAATTGCCGCAACTTGTGTAGTGGCCTCGACCGGCCTGAGCGCTTGCGCTGGCGGGAGACCGGGAGGGTGGACGATGGAGGAGCCGACCGATACAGGGTCGACGGTTGCCGCAGCAGAACGCCGCGGACACATGCGCGAAAATGCGTCGCACCGCGGACGGGGAGCGCATCTACGTCGAGTGGAGCCTCCTGGAGCCATGCGGAGTCGTCGGCGATGAAGGTGAGAGTGCCGAGATGGATCTCTTGACCCTCGACCAAAACTCCAGCAGACACCATGATGGAAGTACTCGGAAGAATCGCAACTTCTCCACAAAATCGCTAAAACACCTGCCCCATGGTTGGGCGCCAACTGTCGTGGTTCTAAGCCTGACAGTAGAGTGGGGGGTAGGTATGGAGAGGCAAGGTCCTAGCTATGGAGAGGTTGTAAGCACAAAGGATGTACGAGTTCAGGCCCTTCTCGGAAGAAGTAACAGCCCTACGTCTCGGAGCCCGGAGGCGGTCGAGTGGATTATGATTGTATGGAGTACAAGGTGCCGAACCCCTCTGCCTGTGGAGGGGGGTGGCTTATATAGAGTGCGCCAGGACCCCAGCCAGCCCACGCAGGAGAGGGTTTAAGGTGAGTTAAGTCTGGGGCGTTACTGGTAACGCCCCACATAAAGTGCCTTTACTATCATAAAGTCTACTTGATTACAGGCCGTTGCAGTGCAGAGTGCCTCTTGACCTCCTGATGGTCGAGTGAGTCTTCGTGGTCGAGTCCTTCAGGCCAGTCGAGTGAATCCTCGTTGGTCGACTGGAAGGCGACCTCTTCTAAGGATGTCCTGGGGTAAGTTACTTGGATCAGATCCATGACCCTACCCTAGGTACATAACCCCATCAGGCGCCGCCCCCCTTCTAGTCCAATTCGGACCAGAGGGAGAGGGGGCGCGCGGCCCTTCCTGGCCGCCCCTCTCTCTTCCCACCAAGGCCCATGTGGCCCATTAACTCTTCGGGGGGGTTCCGGTAACCCTCGGGCACTCCGGTTTTCTCCGAAATCACCCGGAACACTTCCGGTGTCCGAATATAGTCGTCCAATATATCAATCTTTATGTCTCGACCATTTCGAGACTCCTCATCATGTCCGTGATCACATCCGGGACTTCGAACAAACTTCGGTACATCAAAACTTATAAACTCATAATAAAACTGTCATCGTAACATTAAGCGTGCGGACCCTACGGGTTCGACAACTATGTAGACATGACCTAGAACCATTCTCGGTCAATAACCAATAGCGGCACCTGGATGCCCATACTGGTTCCTACATATTGTACGAATATCTTTATCGGTCAAACCGCATAACAACATACGTTGTTCCCTTTGTCATCGGTATGTTACTTGCCCGAGATTTGATCGTCGGTATCCAATACCCAGTTCAATCTCGTTACCGGTAAGTCTCTTTACTCGTTCCGTAATGCATCACCCCGTAACCAACTCATTTGGTTACATTGCTTGCAAGGCTTATAATGATGTGCATTACCGAGAGGGCCCAGAGATACCTCTCCGACAATCGGAGTGACAAAACCTAATCTCGAAATACGCCAACTCAACATGTACCTTTGGAGACACCTGTAGTACTCCTTTATAATCACCCAGTTATGTTGTGACGTTTCATAGTACCCAAAGTGTTCCTCCAGTAAACGGGAGTTGCATATTTCTCATAGTTACAGGAACATGTATAAGTCATGAAGAAAGCAATAGCAGCATACTAAACGATCATGTGCTAGGCTAACGAAATGGGTCATGTCAATCACATCATTCTTCTAATGATGTGATCCCATTAATCAAATGACAACACATGTCTATGGTTAGGAAACATAACCATCTTTGATTAATGAGCTAGTCAAGTAGAGGCATACTAGTGACTATATGTTTGTCTATGTATTCACACATGTATCATGTTTTCGGTTAATACAATTCTAGCATGAATAATAAACATTTATCATGATATGAGGAAATAAATAATAACTTTATTATTGCCTCTAGGGCATATTTCCTTCAGTCTCCCACTTGCACTAGAGTCAATAATCTAGATTACATAGTAATGATTCTAACACCCATGGAGTCTTGGTGTTGATCATGTTTTGCTCGTGAGAGAGGCTTAGTCAACGGGTCTGCAACATTCAGATCCGTATGTATTTTGCAAACCTCTATGTCTCCCACTTGGACTTGGTCCCGAATGGAATTGAAGCGTCTCTTGATGTGCTTGGTCCTCTTGTGAAAACTGGATTCCTTTGCCAAAGCAATTGCACCAGTATTGTCATAGAAGATCTTCATTGGTCCCGATGCACTAGGTATGACACCTAGATCGGTAATGAACTCCTTCATCCAGACTCCTTCATTTGCTGCTTCAGAAGCAGCTATGTACTCCGCTTCACATGTAGATCCCGCCACGACGCTTTGTTTAGAACTACACCAACTTACAGCTCCACCATTTAATAAAAACACGTATCCGGTTTGCGATTTATAATCGTCCGGATCAGTGTCAAAGCTTGCATCAACGTAACCATTTACGACTAGCTCTTTGTCACCTCCATATACGAGAAACATATCCTTAGTCCTTTTCAGGCATTTCAGGATGTTCTTGACCGCTGTCCAGTGATCCACTCCTGGATTACTTTGGTACCTTCCTGCCAAGCTTATTGCTAAGCATACGTCAGGTCTGGCACACAGCATTGCATACATGATAGAGCCTATGGCTGAAGCATAGGGAACATCTTTCATTTTTTCTCTATCTTCTGCTGTGGTCGGGCATTGAGTTTGACTCAACTTCACACCTTGTAGCACAGGCAAGAAACCTTTCTTTTCCTGATCCATTTTGAACTTTTTCAAAATTTTGTCAAGGTATGTGCTTTGTGAAAGTCCTATTAAGCGTCTTGATCTATCTCTATAGATCTTGATGCCCAATATGTAAGCAGCTTCACCGAGGTCTTTCATTGAAAAACTTATATTCAAGTATCCCTTTATGCTATCCAGAAATTCTATATCATTTCCAATTAATAATATGTCATCTACATATAAAATCAGAAATGCTACAGAGCTCACACTCACTTTCTTGTAAATACAGGCTTCTCCAAAAGTCTGTATAAAACCATATGCTTTGATCACACTATCAAAACGTTTATTCCAACTCCGAGATGCTTGCACCAGTCCATAAATGGATCGCTGGAGCTTGCACACTTTGTTAGCACCTTTTGGATCAACAAAACCTTCTGGTTGCATCATATACAACTCTTCTTCTAGAAATCCATTCAAGAATGCAGTTTTGACATCCATTTGCCAAATTTCATAATCATGAAATGCAACAATAGCTAACATGATTCGGACAGACTTAAGCATCGCTACGGGTGAGAAAGTCTCATCGTAGTCAACCCCTTGAACTTGTCGAAAACCTTTCGCAACAAGTCGAGCTTTATAGACAGTTACATTACCATCAGCGTCAATCTTCTTCTTAAAGATCCATTTATTCTCAATGGCTTGCCGATCATCGGGCAAGTCAACCAAAGTCCATACTTTGTTTTCATACATGGATCCCATCTCAGATTTCATGGCCTCTAGCCATTTTGCGGAATCTGGGCTCATCATCGCTTCCTCATAGTTCGTAGGTTCATCATGGTCAAGTAACATGACTTCCAGAATAGGATTACCATACCACTCTGGTGCGGATCTTACTCTGGTAGACCTACGAGGTTCAGTAGAAACTTGATCTGAAGTTTCATGATCAATATCATTAGCTTCCTCACTAGTTGGTGTAGTTGTCACAGGAACCGGTTCTTGTGATGAACTACTTTCCAACAAGGGAGTAGATATAGTTATCTCATCAAGTTCTACTTTCCTCCCACTCACTTCTTTCGAGAGAAACTCCTTCTCTAGAAAGGATCCGATTTTAGCAACGAAAATCTTGCCCTCAGATCTGTGATAGAAGGTGTACCCAATAGTCTCTTTTGGGTATCCTATGAAGACACATTTCTCCGATTTGGGTTCGAGCTTATCTGGTTGAAGTTTCTTCACATAAGCATCGCAGCCCCAAACTTTAAGAAACGACAACTTTGGTTTCTTGCCAAACCACAGTTCATAAGGCGTCGTCTCAACGGATTTTGATGGTGCCCTATTTAACGTGAATGTGGCCGTCTCTAAAGCATAACCCCAGAACGATAGCGGTAAATCAGTAAAAGACATCATGGATCACACCATATCTAGTAAAGTATGATTACGACGTTTGGACACACCATTTCGTTGTGGTGTTCCGGGTGGCGTGAGTTGCGAAACTATTCCGCATTGTTTCAAGTGTAGACCAAACTCATAACTCAAATATTCTCCTCCATGATCAGATCGTAGAAACTTTATTTTCTTGTTACGATGATTTTCCACTTCACTCTGAAATTATTTGAAATTTTCAAATGTTTCAGACTTATGTTTCATTAAGTAGATATACCCATATCCGCTCAAATCATCTGTGAAGGTGAGAAAATAACGATACCCGCCGCGAGCCTCAACATTCATTGGACCACAAACATCAGTATGTATGATCTCCAACAAATCAGTTGCTCGCTCCATAGTTCCGGAGAACGGCGTTTTAGTCATCTTGCCCATGAGGCACGGTTCGCAAGTACCAAGTGATTCATAATCAAGTGATTCCCAAAGCCCATCAGTATGGAGTTTCTTCATGCGCTTTACACCGATATGACCTAAACGACAGTGCCACAAATAAGTTGCACTATCGTTATCAATTCTGCATCTTTTGGTTTCAACACTATGAATATGTGTATCACTACTATCGAGATTCAATAAAAATAGACCACTCTTCAAGGGTGCATGACCATAAAAGATATTACTCATATAAATAGAACAACCATTATTCTCTGATTTAAAGGAATAACCGTATCGCATCAAACAAGATCCAGATATAATGTTCATGCTCAACGCTGGCACCAAATAACAATTATTTAGGTCTAAAACTAATCCCGATGGTAGATGTAGAGGTAGCGTGCCGACCGCGATCACATCGACTTTGGAACCATTTCCCATGCGCATCGTCACCTCGTCCTTAGCCAATCTTCGCTTAATTCGTAGTCCCTGTTTCAAGTTGCAAATATTAGCAACAGAACCAATATCAAATACCCAGGTGCTACTGCGAGCATTAGTAAGGTACACATCAATAACATGTATATCACATATACCTTTGTTCACTTTGCCATCCTTCTTATCCGCCAAATACTTGGGGCAGTTCCGCTTCTAGTGTCCAGTCTGCTTGCAGTAGAAGCACTCAGTTTCAGGCTTAGGTCCAGACTTGGGTTTCTTCTCTTGAGCAGCAACTTGCTTGCTGTTCTTTTTAAAGTTCCCCTTCTTCTTCCCTTTGCCCTTTTTCTTGAAACTGTTGGTCTTGTTAACCATCAACACTTGATGCTCCTTTTTGATTTCTACCTTCGCAGCCTTTAGCATTGCGAAGAGCTCGGGAATAGTCTTGTTCATCCCTTGCATATTATAGTTCATCACGAAGCTCTTGTAGCTTGGTGGCAGTGATTGGAGAATTCTGTCAATGACACTATCATTAGGAAGATTAACTCCCAGTTGAATCAAGTGATTATTATACCCAGACATTTTGAGTATGTGTTCACTGACAGAACTATTCTCCTCCATCTTGCAGCTATAGAACTTATTGGAGACTTCATATCTCTCAATCCGGGCATTTGCTTGAAATATTAACTTCAACTCCTGAAACATCTCATATGCTCCATGACGTTCAAAACGTCGTTAAAGACCCGGTTCTAAGCCGTAAAGCATGGCACACTGAACTATCGAGTAGTCATCAGCTTTGCTCTACCAGACGTTCTTAACGTCGTCAGTTGCATCAGTAGCAGGCCTGGCACCCAGCGGTGCTTCCAGGACGTAACTTTTCTGTGCAGCAATGAGGATAATCCTTAGCATGGGACTGGGCATCCCGGTTACCGGCCATTTTCTCGTGAGTGAGGAGCAGAGTCCACTCCTCATGAGAATAACCCACCTAGCATGGAAGATATAGACAACCCTAGTTGATACATGAGTTGTTTGAGCATACGAAACAAAATTTCATTTGAAGGTTTAGAGTTTTGCACATACAAATTTACTTGGAACGGTAGGTAAATACCGCATATAGGAAGGTAGGGTGGACTTATATGGAATAACTTTGGGGTTTATGGAAGTGGATGCACAAGCAGTATTCCCGCTTAGTAAAAATGAAGGCTAGAAAAAGAGTAGGAAGCAACCAACTAGAGAGCGAAAACGGTCATGAACATGCATTAAAATTAATCAACATTGAGTGCAAGCATGAGTAGGATATAAATCACCATGAACATAAATATCATGGAGGCTATGTTGATTTTGTTTCAACTAAATGCGTGAACATGTGCCAAGTCAAGCCACTCGAATCGTTCAAAGGAGGATACAACCCTATCATACCATATCACAACCATTTTAATAGCATGTTGGCACGCAAGGCAAACAATTATAAACTCCTAGCTAATTAAGCATGGCATGAGCAACTATAATCTCTAATTGTCATTGCGAACATGTCTCATTCATAATAGGCTGAATCAGGAATGATGAACTAATCATATTTACAAAAACAAGATAGGTCGAGTTCATACCAGCTTCTCTCATCTCAATTAGTCCATCATATATCGTCATTATTGCATTTCACTTGCACGACCGAACGGTGTGTATAATAAGAATAGTGCATGTGCATTGGACTAAGATGGAATCTGCAAGCATTTAATTCAAGGGAGAAGACAAGGTAATATGGGATCTTGGTTAAATCGACAATAATGCATATGAGAGCCACTCAACATTTTCACCATGGTATTCTCCTCTCTACCCCCAAAGAAAAGAAAAGAAATAAAACTATTTACACAGGAAAGCTCCCAACAAGCAAAAGAAGAGCGAGAAATCTTTTTGAGTTTTCTTTTAATTACTACTACTACAGGCATGGAAAGTAAACTAGCTAAAAGCTATAACTAATTTTTTTGGTTTTTCTAACACACAAGAAGAAAGCTTAGAAAAGAGAATAAACTAGCATGGATAGTACAATGAAAAGGTATGAGCACCGACAACTGGAATGAGTGTGTGAACATGAATGTAGTGTCGGTGAGAAATACGTACTCCCCAAGCTTAGGCTTTCGGCCTAAGTTGGTCTATGCCCATGGATCAAAGCTACTCTCTCCGGTGTACTGAGGAGTGTCCTCAGGGTGCCACTAGTTAGAAATCTCCTCTGGATCCCACTAATAAACAGACTGTCGATAAGGGTCAAGTTGTGGCTCCGGCTCATGCTCTCGAGCTGGTGTCGCGCTCAAGTATGCATGAATGTCCTCCGGAAAAATGAGTTACTTAACTGAAAATATGTTAAACAAAGAGGGCGCAGGCAACGTAATAATCTCACAATAATTTTTATCAAATATCAAATTATACTTAAGCAGTTTCTTCTTATTTTTAACAATAAAATCATGTGCTACCATACTCTTATAATCTAGAAAAACAGAGGGCAGCTGTCGGTGTACTAAAGTAGGGGCACTCCTTTGTACCCCTTACTTGTGCACGGGCAGTCAGAACCGCACCCACGGCCACGCTTAGCAGGGCAGAGGGAGGAATCAGAGCCGCAAGATGGTCGAAACAACACTAAGACAGAGACACGGAGAGCAAGAAGGCGAGGTGGGTTCCCCTGGCAAGATTCTTGCCGGGGCGGCCTCCACAGCCCCGGCAAGGACCTTGCCGGGACATCTTGCCCAATCCCAACGGAGCGCGCCACCCTTGAGCCCAAGGTTTACGACAACCACATTGGAACCAAGGCTCGGGAGGCGCCTCCATGATGGCATGCAGATCTTTGTGAAGACAAGAAGCACACAGAGTTGGATAAGAATTAGAAGATGGCGAGCCTCGACAAAACCCTTGTCGAGGGCATCCACGAGACCCCCGGCGAGATCCTTGCCGGGGACGACCACGGTGCCATGGCAAGGCCCTTGTCGGGGCCCCGGCAAGGCCCTTGCCGAGGACATCCGCGGGGCCACAGCCAGGCCCATGCCCGCCAAGTTTCCACCGCCGCTCCCATGCAGCTGTCAGCCCACCAGCTAGGCAGGCACCTGCGTGTCGACATGGGGCTTCCAGGCCAACTCAGCGCATGCCTACGTGGTGGCATGCAAATCTTCATGAAGGCCCTACCACCGCGCCACCTCAGCAGCCTGCCAGCCTACATGGCGCTGACCATCTCACTGGCCCGCGCGCGTGTCGAAGCAGGGCGAGGCGGCGGTAAAGCGAGGGGACACTTTAGAGGCACATTTAATACGTCTTGTCCTGTAATGGCTAAGCGATAAGCTTAGCCACTGTACACCGATGCCACCTCCTGTGTGCCACTGTGGCGATCCACTTGACTATAAAAGGAGGTCTGAGGCATCCAGGAGAAGAATTCAAACCCTTGGACAAGTTACACTCACCGTAGCTAGCTCAAGAACTCCAAGAACACTAATATACACACCAAAGCAGGACTAGGGTATTACGCATCCTCGCGAACCGAACCTGGGTAAACGACCTGCGTGTGCTTGTGCTGATTGATGATCCCGCTCTTCTCACAACCCCGCGCCTCACAACCGTAGTAGGGATTCCCGTGATCCCATAGGTGTCGTTTCCACCGACAGAAGCAACTTTTCTTCTTTCTCATAATGCCTAATAGGTATATTAAAGTGTGCAGCAAGGCGCGAAGCAAAGATACCACCAAGATGGGGCCCTTTGTACAGTTCAGACTTAATCGCTTAGCAATGACAACACCTAATTTGAAAGTTGTATCAAGAAACAAAGCATGGCGCAAAATAACAATATCAGGTGCACTAAGATTTCCACTGTTCCCGCGACCAATTAAACATCTACTAGCAAATATTGCAAAGTAACGTAAAACAGGAAAATGTATGCTAGTAATTCTTGCACCTGAAACTTTCCTCGTTTCCCCTAAAACAATCATATCAATAAACCCCTCCACATCATTACGGTGTGGTTCCTCTATGCTGCCCTCAAAAGGTATCTTGTAGACCCGACAAAAATCATATAATGACATCTCCTTAACCTCATCATATAAATGAAACTCCACTGAAGGTGGTGATTTCCTAGCATGAAAGTAAAACTTTTGCACAAAAATATTAGTGAGTAGGAGATACTGTTCGCACTGGTCGTGGAGGAAGTCGGTGAAGCCTGCATTCTCTGCCAAATGATAAAAATCATCATAAATCCAGGCTGCCTTCAAGAACTCATCACAAGGCCATTCACACGGTCGAACCTCCGCAGTGCGAGGGAGATTATATCTGGGCTTCTTATTTTCCTCACTTTCCTTATCCTTCGAGCTTCGGCTCGAAGAGCCCCTCAACAATCTCTTCATCATTTTCTTTCTCTGAAAATTCCTGAAATTTTTTAATGACTCAAAATAGAAGTGAACCAAACTCAAAAAATTGATAGCAACTACTCCCACAAGTGCCTAGAGGCTATATCATGCATTAGAACTACTTTTGACCATATAAATTTGACATGCAAGCTCAAACAGGGTCACCTTAGCAGCAGAAATTTGCAATAAATAAAGTACCAGAACAAAAACTAATTGGACCATTGGAGGAGTCACATACCGAAGAACAATCCCCCAAAACAGTTTCGTGAATGAAGCTTTGAGCAAGGAGATCAAAAATCGCAGCGAAACGAGCTAGAACACAAGTTTGAGCTATGTGGTGATTTTTTTTGAGGAAGACGAAGTGTGTGGGGTGCAAGAATAAGTGTAGGGGGGCCATGTGCGGCCCATGAGTTAGAGGGCGCGCCCAGGGGGAGGGCGCGCCCTAGACCCTCGTGGCCAGGTGGTGTGGCCCCCTGATGTGTTCTTAGTGCCAAATATTCTTAAATATTTTACAAAAAATCATATTTCATTTTCGGGACATTTGGAGAACTTTTATTTTTGGGGTATTTTTTATTGCAAGGATAAATCAGAAAACAGATAGAAAAATACTATTTTGCTTTATTTAATCTAAATAACAGAAAGCAAAAGGAGGGTACAGAGAGTTGTGTTTTCTAACTTCATCCATCTCATGCTCATCAAAAGGAATCCACTAACAAGGTTCATCAAGTCTTGTTAAGAAACTCATTCCGAATCGCATGAAACCGTAGAATCTTCGAATAGCATTAAGTAACCTCAACGGGGATATGCATGTCCCCAACAATAAGAATATCATATTTCTTCTTGACAGTAGGAAGAGAAAATTCAAAACCTCTAATAGTAATCGTTGAAAAATTTCCAATACAATTGATACTGTGGACTTGAGGTTGTTTCCTCGGAAACTGTACCGTATGCTCATTACCATTAACATGAAAAGTGACATTGCCTTTGTTGCAATCAATAACAGCCCCTGCAGTATTCAAAAAGGGTCTACCAAGGATAATTGACATACTATCGTCCTCGGGAATATCAAGAATAACAAAGTCCGTTAAAATAGTAACATTTGCAACCACAACAGGCACATCCTCACAAATACCGACAGGTATAACAGTTGATTTATCGGCCATTTGCAAAGATATTTCAATAGGTGTCAACTTATTCAAATCAAGTCTACGATATAAAGAGAGAGGCATAACACTAACACCGGCTCCATGATCACATAAAGCATTTTTGACATAGTTTCTTTTAATGGAGCATGGTATAGTTGGTACTCCTGGATCTCCTAGTTTCTTTGGTATTCCGCCCTTAAAAGTATAATTAGCAAGCATGGTGTAAATTTCAGCTTCCGGTATCTTTCTTTTATTTGTAACAATATATTTCATGTACTTAGCATAAGGATTCATTTTAAGCATATTAGTCCAACGCATACGCAAAAAGATAGGTCTAATCATTTCAGCAAAGCGCTCAAATCCTCATCATCCTTTTTCTTGGATGGTTTAGGAGGAAAAGGCATGGGTTTCTGAACCCATGGTTCTCTTTCTTTACCGTGCTTCCTAGCAACAAAGTCTCTCTTATCATAACATTGATTCTTTGATTGTGGGCTATCAAGATCAACAGCAGGTTCAACCTCTACATCATTATTATTGCTAGGTTGAGCATCAACATGAACATCATCATTAACATCATCACTGGGTTCATGTTCATTACCAAATTGTGTTTCAGCATCAGAAATAGAAATATCATTGGGATTCTCAAGTGTGTCAACAACAGGTTCACTAGAAGCATGCAAAGTCCTATCCTTTTTCTTCTTCTTCTTTTTAGAAGGACTAGGTGCATCAACATTATTTCTCTGAGAATCTTGCTCAAGTCTCTTAGGGTGGCCCTCAGGATACAAAGGTTCCTAAGTCATTCTACCACCTCTAGTCACAACTCTAACAACATTATCATTTTTCTTATTATTTAATTCATTGAGCAAATCATTTTGTGCTTTAAGCACTTGTTCTACTTGAGTGGTAACCATGGAAGCATGTTTACTAATAAGTTTAAGTTCACCTTTAACTCTACACATATAATCACTCAAGTGTTCAATCATACAAGCATTGCGTTTCAATTGTCTACCAACATAAGCATTGAAGTTTTCTTGTTTAACAATAAAATTACCAAACTCATCCAAGCATTGACCAGCAAACTTATAACAAGGAATATCACCTTCATCAAATCAATAGAGAGAATTTACCTTTACTACATGTGTCGGGTTATCATGACCATGTATTTCTTCAATAGGCGGTAAATTCTTGACATCTTCAGCTTTAATACCCTTTTCTTTCATAGATTTCTTTGCCTCTTGCATATCTTCAGGACTGAGAAATAGAATACCCCTTTTCTTTGGAGTTGGCTTAGGAGTTGGTTCAAGAAGTGTCCAATTGTTTTCATTAGTCGACATATTATTCAATAGCAATTCAGCTTGATCAACAGTTTTTTCCCTGAAAACACAACCAGCACAACTATTGATGTCTACTACACAACCTTCTTCTTGTAGACGTTGTTGGGCCTGCAAGTGCACAGGTTTGTAGGACAGTAGAAAATTTCCCTCAAGTGGATGACCTAAGGTTTATCAATCCGTAGGAGGCGTAGGATGAAGTTGGTCTCTCTTAAACAACCCTGCAACCAAATAACAAAAAGTCTCTTGTGTCCCCAACACACCCAATACAATGGTAAATTGTATAGGTGCACTAGTTCGGCGAAGAGATGAAGATACAAGTGCAAAATAGATAGTAGATATAGGTTTTGTAATCTGAAATTGTAAAAACAGCAAGGTAACGAGCGATAAAAGTGAGCGTAAACGGTATTGCAATGGTAGGAAACAAGGCCTAGGGTTCATACTTTGTCACGCCCAATATGCGACCCTATCCAAAAGGAACTCGAAGGTCCCACCAAGGATAGACCCGCATATTGAAATGGTTTTGCAAGGTGGATATCATTACATCAACATTACATAATAGATGGGGATACATACAAGAGGCAAACAATGCCACACGAATACAACATCATCATACATATGATCACCATCCGACTACGGATGAAACACAAACAGAAACTCAAACGACATCCACCCTGCTAGCCTAGGCTGCCAACCTAGAACCTATCCCCTGATCGAAGAAGAAGAAGAAGAACTCAACGCAAGCAAGCATCGCTCTCGCGTCATTATCATCGCATAACCTGTACCTGCAACTGTTGTTGTAGTAATCTGTGAGCCACGAGGACTCAGCAATCCCATTACCATGGGTATCAAGACTAGCAAAGCTTAAAGGAAAGGAAGGGGTAAAGTGGTGAGGCTGCAGCAGCGACTAAGCATATATGGTGGCTAACATACGCAAATAAGAGCGATAAGAGAGCAAAAGGAATGGTCGTGAAGCTAGCAATGATCAAGAAGTGATCTTGAACTCCTACTTACGTCAAACATAACCCAGAAACCGTGTTCACTTCCCGGACTCTGCCGAGAAGAGACCATCACGGCTACACACGCGGTTGATGCGTTTTAATTCGGGTCTGGTGTCAAGTTATCTACAACCGGACATTAACAAATTCCCATCTGCCTATAACCGCAGGCACGGCTTTCAAAAGATTATACCCTGCAGGGGTGTCCCAACTTAGCCCATGACAAGCTCTCGCGATCAACGAAGGAATAGACCTTCTCCCAGGAAGACCCGATCAGACTCGGAATCCCGGTTTACAAGACATTTCGACAATGGTAAAACAAGACCAGCAAAGCCGCCCGATGTGCCGACAAATCCCGATAGGAGCTGCACATATCTCATTCTCAGGGCACACCGGATGAGCAAGACGTCGGGTTGGCATAGACCCTGGTTGCCCAGGGGGCACCGGACATCGCTCTGTTCGGACCAACACTTAGACAAGCACTGGCCCGGGGGGGGGGGCTAAAATAAAGATGACCCTCGGGTTGGCCGACCCAAGGGAAAGGTATAGGTGGTGGTGATGCAAATGGTAAAACCAAGGTTGGGCCTTGCTGGAGGAGTTTTATTCAAAGCGAACTGTCAAGGGGGTCCCATAAATCACCCGACCGCGTAAGGAACGCAAAATCCGGGAACATAACACCGGTATGACGGAAACTAGGGCGGCAAGAGTGGAACAAAACACCAGGCAAAAGGCCGAGTCTTCCACCCTTTACCAAGTATATAGATGCATTAATAATATAAGAGATATTGTGATATCCCAACCAAAATCCTGTCCACCATGGAGCAATCTTCAACTTCACCTGCAACTAGCAACGCTATAAGAGGGGCTGAGCAAAGCGGTAACATAGCCAAACAACGGTTTGCATAGGAAAGGTGTCAAAGGTTAGAGGTTCATGGCAATATGGGATGGCTTAATAAACAGTTGATAGGTAACGCAGCATAGCGATAGAACGAAGCAACTAGCATAGCAATGATAGTAGTGAGATCCAGGGTAGCGGTCATCTTGCCTGAAATCCCGCAAGGAAGAAGAACGAGTCCATGAATAAGACGAATGGATGAAGCCGAACCAAGCGTAGACGAACGAATCCTCACGATTGCAACGAAATAGGAACTATCGAGAAGAAACACACAACATGGTAAACACACCACACATGAACAAGACATGATGCACATGATGCATGACAGGTCTACATGAAGCTACTCATGGCAAGAGATGATGCAAACAAAAGCAACACATCAAGGCAAGTTTAAATGAGGCCGGAAACAACATATAACAAATCCGGTAAGTCCTCATATGCATATTTCGAAAATGGTCCAGATCTGAATAAACCTTATTATAAAGTTGTTAAACAGCAAGTTAAGATGCACCAAGATGATCTACACGAGATTCTAGTCAAGTTACATATAAAGTTCATTTAGTTCGGAGCTACGGCCTAGAAGATATGAGCAAAACAAGTTAAGCATGGCATTGATGCAAAATGCATACAAACAACAAGCAAACACCTCAAAACAAGGATGCAACATGATAATATGAAACTGCATGCAATTCTAAGCAAGTTTCATATAGAGCACACTCAAAACAGAGCAACGGTTCAACACACACACACTATACGAGTTTAAAGGACAAGCTGTCCAAAACAGCAACTAGGCATATTGCAAGCATCAAAACAATAAGCTACAGCATCTCAACATGAAAAAAAATACATGGGCATGATGTACAGGTAAAGCATAATAAAATATGAACACTGAGCTATCTCTATAAATCACTAGAACATGCTCAAACACACATGGTAAGATTGCAAGTTATAACAATTTCACACTTTGCAGAAAGTAACATCACGATGCAATGTTCAGAGCTATCAAACAACATGTTACATGAACTTATAATGGCAAACAAAGGCATGGCATGAAACTACTAAATGCATAGATCAAAAGTCCTTTACTGACCATAAGCCAAAAAGGATCAGAAAATATGATGGCACCCACGTAAACATAGCAAGTTATATTACAGATTCAAACATGGCAGAAACAGAATTATGAAGGCATGTAAATGAGCTTGTACCACCCACCACAGAGCATTACATGGAATGGCAAGGCACCCAACAGTAAGAAGACATATTTGTGAAGCTAAGAATGGCAATAGCAAGGTCATAGGGTGCATGGATCACTAGGAAAACACATGGAAACAACTGAACTTAATGTTAATAGGCTGACAGCAACATTATGAAGCAACTTTGGAGTAAGATATGAACAATCTACAGCAACCTATAAATGCAACCAGGGGCATGTATGGTTATAGAATGACATGTAGATCAAAACATGTTTATAGAACATCTCCAGATTATGCATAGAATGACTAGTAGCAACATGTTTATATAGCATCACGAAATAACAGATGCAGCCTAGCAAAACAGCAACATCATGTACACTACTTAACAAGCTCGATTCACTCACCACAAGTCATTGCATGGCAAGATAAGCATAGCATCATCGAGAAGACATGGTTGTGAAACAAACCAAGTCAATAACAAGTCCATAGCATGCAAGGGTCAACTACAAGAAGCTTGGCCAAATTGAATAACAAGTAAACAATCTACCAGGAAACATTTTGAAGCAGAAGTAGAGCACGAAAATGACATGCTAGACTACTCCATAATTGCAGAAAAGGGCATGAATGGATAGACAATAACAACATGTTCAAAACATCCTTACTTAAGTATCTCAAAATATGCATGGATCTCTCTGTAGCATCAAGTTTACGTGGCATCAAAATAACAGCAGAACAGGGACTAAAATCAGCAACATCATGATGCCTAGTTTGCATGCTTGTGCTAGTCACCACATTGATCACAAAAATATATGGCAAGCGCCTCTGTAAACAAGACATGGCATGGTTCAAAACACATGTAGACATCAACCTCATAGGATGCACACATCAATCATGGCAAAAATGACAAAAGAGCTCGTTCTGATAACAGACAGCAGAAAACATCATGAAGCACTCTTACAATGATGATTCAGGCATCAAGATGACCTCAAATGAAAATGATGCAATGGAATTAAATGATGTACTCGTCGAGGCGAACAATTTGACATATTACACGCACGAAACGGAGCTACGGATGCAGAGTTATAGCACGATGAACATGGCATGATTATGTGCAAAATATGGGACTTAGCAGTTTTTCCGAAAAAAAACAGATGAGCACAATATAGCATACTACGCCCAGGGCGACGGGTAGGCAGGGGGAGAGATGGGATGGAGCTGGGCTTACCATGGGCCAAGCCCAGGACGGCGGGGCGGTGGATTGGGCCGGCTGGGCCACTGGGCCGGACGCGGGGCCCACGGGCGTGGTCAACGGCGACGGTGGGGATCTGGATCGAGGACTCGCCCTCCCGATCCCCTCAGGCGGCGGCGGCAACGGGAGCAGACGCGGCGGCGAGGACCGGTGGGGCGGCACCGGCGGGGACGGCGAGGCCACGCCGAACGGCGGCGGGTCGCCGGCGCATGAGCGAGCGGGGCACGAGGCCCAAGGCGGCGACGGGGTTCGGCGCCCGGCGAGCGGAGGCGACGGCGGCGAGGCACGCCGAACGGCGGACGGGCCGTGGTGCCGGCGGCGGGAACCGCGCGGTGGCGCACGGGGTCGCGACGCGGGGCTGGCGGCGGAGCCAGATGGGTTCGCGCGGGCCCGAACCGGGCCCGGCGGGCCGCGGCGGCGCGCGGGACGGGAGGCGGCGGCGCGGGACACGTGGCAAGCCACGATTGGCTGCGGGGAGCAGCGGCGGACATGTCCGGCCAGGGGCGGACGTGTCCGGCACGGAGAGGGAGGAGATCTAGGGTTTCGGGGGAAAAACATCCGCGGATTTGGACGGGGAGGATGTTTTTATAGGTAGAGGGAGCTAGGAGAGTCCAAATGAGGAGCGGTTTTCGCCCACACGATCGCGATCGGACGACCGAGAGCATGGAGGGGACTTAGATGGGTTTTGGGACACTTTGGAGGGGGTGTTGGGCTGCAAAGAGAGAAGGGCTTTATGGTTACCCAGTTAATAGTTGGAGTACCAAACGACCTCCAAATGGCACGAAACTTGACAGGCGGTCTACCGGTGATCTACCAAGGCCACTTGGCAAGACTCGGTCCATTCCGAGAACGTTTAACACCCGCACAAAATGAGAGACGAAAGGGGAACGCCGGAGGGCATAGGAGTGCCAGATTGCAAAACGGACAATGGGGAAAATGCTCGAATGCATGAGACGAACACGTATGCAATGCAATGCACATGATGACATGGCAAAATGCAACACGCAAGCAAATGACATGGCAACGACGGCGAATAACTGGCAGACACCTGGCGCATCAGATCCGGGGCGTTACATACTTTCACTAGTGCAAGTTCTCTCAACAATAATAACATAGATAGATCATATAACAAGCCCTCAACATGCAACAAAGAGTCACTACAAAGCCACTAATAGCGGAGAACAGACATAGAGATTATAGTAGGATACGAAACCACCTCAAAGTTATTCTTTCGGATCGATCTATAAAAGAGTTCGTACTAGAATAACACCTTAAGACACAAATCAACCAAAACCCTAATGTCACCTAGATACTCCATTGTCACCTCAAGTATCCGTGGGCATGATTATACGATATGCGTCACACAATCTCAAATTAATCCAACCAACATAAAAGTACTTCAAAGAGTGCCCCAAAGTTTCTACCAAAGAGTCAAGAACGTGTGCCAACCCCTATGCATAGGTTTCCAATGTCACAAAACCCGCAAGTTGATCACCAAAACATACATCAAGTGGGTCAATAGAATAACCCATTGTCACCACGTTTAGCCCACGCAAGACATACATCAAGTGTTCTCATAAAAGACTCAATCCGATAAGATAACTTCAAAGGGGAAACTCAATTCATCACAAGAGAGTAGAGGGGGAGAAACATCATAAGACCCAACTACAATAGCAAAGCTCAGTATACATCAAGATCGTGCCATAGAGGGAACACGAGAGAGAACATGAGAGAGAGAGAGAGAGAGAGAGAGAGAGATCACACACATAGCTACTGGTACATACCCTCAGCCCCGAGGGTGAACTACTCCCTCCTCGTCATGGATAGTGCCGGGATGATGAAGATGGCCACCGGTGATGGGTTCCCCCTCCGGCAGGGTGCCGGAACGGGCTCCCGAGAGGTTTTTGGTGGCTACAAAGGCTTGCGGCGGCGGAACTCCCGATCTATCTTCTGTTCTGGAAGTTTTAGGGTACATAGGTATATATGGGTGCAAGGGGTATGTCGGTGGAGCTTCGGGGGCCCCACGAGGCAGAATTTCAATATAAATTTTCTGGAAGTTTTAGGGTACATAGGTATATATGCGGAGTGATACTTTGGCATAATTTCAATATACATCTTCTTAATTGTGGTATGAATATTCAGATCCGAAAGATTCAAGACAAAAGTTCATATTGACATAAAAATAATAATACTTCAAGCATACTAATCAAAGAAATCATGTCTTCTCAAAATAACATGGCTAAAGAAAGTTATCCCTAAAAAATCATATAGTCTGGCTATGCTTCATTTTCATCACACAAAGATGTTCCCAACTTATATACCCCCGATGACAAGCCAAGCAATTGTTTCATACTTAAATAATCTCAAACCTTTTCAACCTTCACGCAATATATGAGCGTGAGCCATGGATATAGCTATGGGTGGAATAGAATATGATGATGGGGATTGTGTGGAGAAGACAAAAAAGGAGAAAGTCTCACATTGATGAGGATAATCAACGGGCTATGGAGATGCTCATTAATTGATGTCAACATGAGGAGTAGGGATTGCCATGCAACAGATGCACTAGAGCTATGAATGCTCAACAAAAGAAAATTACTGGGTGGGCATCCAACTTGCTTGCTCATGAAGACCTAGGGCATTTGAGTAAGCCCATCGTAGGAATATACAAGCCAGGTTCTATAATGAAAAATTCCCACTAGTATAAAAAAATACAACTTACGAGACTCACTACATGAAGAACAAGGTGCTACTTTGAAGCACAATATATGAGACTCACTACATGAAGAACAAGGTGCTACTTTGAAGCACAAGTGTGGAAAAAGAGATAGTAGCATTGCCCTTTTTATTTATTTTCTTTTTTTGGGCCTTCTTTTTTTGGCCTTTCTCTTTTTTTGGGCAATGCTCTAATAATGATGATCATCACACTTCTATTGATTACAACATAAGGATTACAACTCGAAACTTAGAACAAGATATGACTCTATATGAATGCCTCCGGTGGTGTACTGAGATGGTGCAATGAATCAAGAGTGACCTGTATGAAAAATAATGCATGGTGGCTTTGCCACAAATACGATGTCAACTACATGATCATGCAATGGCAATATGACAAAAGTAATGTATGTCATGAATATGATGATGGAAGTTGCATGGCAATATATCTCGGAATGGCTATGGAAATGCCATGATAGGTAGGTATGGTGGCTGTTTTGAGGAAGATATAAGGAGGTTTATGTGTGATAGAGCGTATCGTATCACGGGGTTTGGATGCACCGGCAAAGTTTGCACCAACTCTCAAGGTGAGAAAGGGCAATGCACGGTACTGAAGAGGCTATCAAAGGCGGAAAGGTGAGAGTGCGTATAATCCATGGACTCAACATTAGTCAAAAGAACTCATATACTTATTGCAAAAATTTAGAAGTCATCAAAAATCAAGTACTACACGCATGCTCCTAGGGGGACAGATTGGTAGGAAAAGACCATCGCTCGTCCCCGACCGCCACTCATAAGGATGCACAAGCCAGGTACACTTCATGTTTCAAATTTGTTACACAACTTTAACCATACGTGCATGCTACGGGACTTGCAAACTTAAACACAAGCATTTCTCAAATTCACAACTACTCAACTAGCACGACTTTGATATTATTACCTCCATACCTCAAAACAATTATCAAGCATCAAACTTATCTTAGTATTCAACGCACTCAAAAGAAAGTTTCACATATCTTGAATACCAAGTATATTAACATTAATCAAATTACCATGCTATTAACGACTCTCAAAATAATCTAAGTGAAGCATGATAGATAAATAGTTTCTTTAAAACAAATCCACCACCGTGCTCTAAAATATCTAAGTGAAGCACTAGAGCAAACGACAAACTACTCTGAAAGATATAAGTGAAGATCAATGAGTAGCTAAATAATTATGCAACTATGCAAAGACTCTCTCTCATTAAAGGATTTCAGATCTTGGTATTGTATTCAAACAGCAAGCAAAGCAAAATAAAATGACAATGCAAGGATAGCACAACTCATGTGAAGAAGCAAAAACTTAGGCTCAACCGATACTAACCGATAGTTATTGAAGAGGAAAGGTGGGATGCCTACCGGGGCATCCCCAAGCTTAGATGCTTGAGACTTCTTGAAATATTATCTTGGGGTGCCTTGGGCATCCCCAAGCTTGAACTTTTGTGTCTCTTTAATTCCTCTCGTATTATGGTTTCTCTTTTTATCAAAAGCTTCATTCACAACAAACTCAACAAGAACTCGTGAGATAGGTTAGTATAAACCAATGGAAAACCTTATCATTTTCTACTATAACAAATCACTAAAATTATTATTAAACATTGAATACTAAATGCCTCTGCATATTTAATACTCCTATCATCAAATAGAATCATTAAACAAGCAAACGTATGCAAACAATGCAAACATAACAACAATCTACCAAAACAGTATAGTCTGTAAAGAATGCAAGAGTATCAATACTTGCCTAACTCCAAAAATTATTTACTAAAATTCCCAATGTAACAAATTTATCAGAGCTTAATTTGCAAAAAGATTCAACGTTATACCACTCTCTGACTTTTCTAGGGAATTTTTGCAACAGCGGTAAACTTTCTGTTTTCAAACAGCAACATGTATACTAGCAAAATAAGCATGGCAAAGGCTATCCTTGATTTTTTTTATTGAACCTAAAGATGCAAAACGTTAATATAACTAACAGAAAACAAAAACTAACAAAATAAAACGACTCTCCAAGCAAAACACATATCATGTGGCGAATAAAAATATAGCTCCAAGTAAAGTTACCGATGAACGAAGACGAAAGAGGGGATGCCATCCGGGGCATCCCCAAGCTTAGGCTCTTGGTTGTCCTTGAATAATACCTTGGGGTGCCTTGGGCATTGTCGGTGGTTGGGTGCGACATATGCCAAAGGATGGCTTATCATGGTGGGGGCGAGTAGAACGTCGCCGGTGCCTGGAAACGGGATGAGGCGAAGGCATGCACGCCGGCGAATCTTACCCAGCTTCAGGGCTCTCCGTGGAGATAACACCCCTACTGCTGCTCTGCGGGGTCTCCACATGATCACTATGGCAAAGTGAGTACAAGGTTTCTCCTTGAGCTGTTTCCTGGAGGTGGGAGAAGGCAAGGCTTGCTTCCTCCTTCCTATATGATCTGGTCTAGTGCTAACGGAGCGATCCCCCTTGCATGGGTGCCCCGGGGGTCTTATATAGGCCCGCCCCCCAGGGATACAATGGTAATCCGGTTGGATGCGGGTCCCAGCCGTCTGTCTCTCAGGCCGCCGTCTTCTCCGTCGACTGGTGGGGCCCGCCGACTGGTGGGCCCTGCCGACAGGCCTGGTACTGTAGCCGTGCTTCTAATGACGCTAGCTTGGTCATGGGGTCATGGCAATAGTGTCGCCGCCTGACGGACGATCACTGTTGCCATTCCCTGTCTTGTCTGGTTAATGGCGTGTGGGGCCCGTGGGAGGGGTTGGCCGACTCCCTGGGCCCGACTCCCAACGGGTCCGTCTTGTGGCGCTCTTGCTGTCTTCTGTACCCCCACTGACGGGTGGGGCCAGCCGTCTCTGGGCCGTAAAGGCTGGCCGTCATGGGCACAGTGCGTCGCCCACGGGGGCTGAGGTCAGGGCAGGCATGGCAACAGTGCCGCGCCGGATGGAGATCTCCATCGATATGGCGCACTGTAGCCATGCCAGCCCTTCGTAAGCGGGAGGGGGATAGGCCACGCGGTGACTGTACCCCGTCCCGTCCATCGTGGCGAAAGCAGGAGGTGGTCGGAGTCGCGGGCCGACTCCCCGTAGCCGGCTTCTCTGGAAGCCTCCAATAGGAGTCGGCTCCTCTCGAAGTCGTCCCTGGGACTCGACCGTGAGGGGCAGTCGGCGGCCTTGCCGCCGACTCCCAGAAGGCGGCTCCTTATCGCGGGGTCTTGAGGGGCGCAGCCCGCCCTGATGTCTTGAAAGGTTCAGGGGCTCGGGTTAGCCTACCCGTGGCCCATTACTCCGACAGTAGTCCCCCAAGCTGGTGAGGCGCCGAGGGAGACATGTCAAGGAGACTCAACAGTTTCATCCTTCTGGTGGTGGAATCAGGACCTTGCTCGTCGTCTTCCTCTAGGCCGACTGGCTGGAGCCGGACTCGCAGAAGGTCGTCTCGCCCCTTAAAGAGTTTGAAGGTTGCAGCGGGATCTAGGCAGCGTGCCTGATAAGCTTCCGGGCAGCCGCCCGTTGCGGATCCGTCGCGTGGCGCCACATGGCAGGGTCAGTCTGCCCACCCACGCGCGCGACGGGATAGGGCCTCAGGCGGGGCCTGCCATGACCGCGCCTCGGCATGCGAAGGATCTGTTGCGGCTGTGCGGACGGTTGGGATTCCCATGTCGTAACTGCGCGCAGTTACTTCGTGGGTAAATCATGGGGGGCGTGGGGTGCTGGGCATAGGTAATCCCACGCCCTCCCCATCGGCTTCTCAGCCCACGAGCCTATAAGTAGGCGGGAGGAGGGAGGCAGCGGAGCACGCGCGCCCATTTCCCCTACTCCCCTTGCTTCCTCTTGCTTCTTCTTCCTCTCGCCGCCGCCGCGCCGAACCACGCCACGCTCGCAGCGATGAGCTCTTCCTCCGCCGCCACACCTCCTGTCGTGCGCTCCGGTGTGTGGGACGGCTCCGAGGTGGACGACGACCACATTGAGTTCCTCCGCAAGACGCGTCGCCTCCCCGGCGTGGACCTAGTGCGAGCCCGCGCCGCGCCGGAGAGCGAAGTGTCGCCGACGCCGGAGGAGGGCGAGCAGGTCGTATTCCGCTCGCACCTCATGCGCGGCCTGGGGCTGCCGGCGAGCGGTTTCTTCCACTCCTTCTTGGAGTTTCACGGGCTCCAGTCGCACCACCTCACTCCGAACACAGTGGTGCTGCTGGCCGCCTTTGCCACCTTGTGAGAAGGCTTCCTCGGCGTTCTCCCCACCATCGAGCTATGGGGGGAGTTCTTTCAGTCCAAGCTTGGCACGCACGTCGCCGACGTGCCGACCTAGTGTGGTGCCTTCATCGCGACGCGGAGATCGGTGGCCGACAATCCATTTCCCACCATTCCGCTGATCAAGTCGGTGAAGATGTGGCAGCGGTCGTATTTTTATGTGAAGAACGTCGCCCCAGACGGCGATTGGGTCAATCTATCGCCTTACGAAGTCGGCGCTCTGGCTGGGAGGCTTCCCAGCTGGTCCCACCGGGTCAAGACGCTGACTCCTGCCGGCGCCGCCGCTGTTGCGTAACTCCGAGTGCTGACGCAGTCGGAGGGTCTGACCGGGGCCGACCTGCTGGCCGCCTTCGTGGCGCGCCGAGTCCTCCCGCTCCAAGGCCGACCTCATCTGATCTGTCCGATGAGCGGCCAGCGGGACCCGAGTCAAATGTGCTCCAAGGACATGCCCCACGCGGAGGTGGCGGACACGGTGAATTACATCGCGAACTGCAGTCTCACGGCGGATTGGCGGTTCGGCAAGGAGCTGTACTCACGCGCCAACCCCCCGCCTGCTGTAAGTCGTCTCTCTTCTTCTTCTGTCTTCTTTTGCAGCCGAATTCGACTTTTGATCTTTTTGGTTTTCCTCGAGTCAGAACCCCCTCATCCAGCCTTCAGCCGGCACCGCGGGCCCGGCCCGTCAGTTCGTCTCCGACCGAGCGGAGAGCAACGTCGAAGACCCTGACTTGGGGGCCGTGGCGATGGAGGCTGACGCCGAAGGAGGAGGAGGAGGAAGAGGAGGAGGCTTCAGGCCCTCGGGCACCTTTGCCGACTGGCCTGATGAGGACGCCAAGGGGGAAGTCGTCCCGCACCATCAACCAAGAGCCGGCTAGCCGAGTGCGAGTTCCTCCGCCGGCTTGGATGGTCAAGGTAGCGCGAAGAGGCGCTGGGCCGGGCCGAGCTTGCTTGGCGGCCGGTCGAATAAGTACAAGGGGGCGGCCGCCACGACCAAGCGGGAGGAGGCGATCGCGAAGGCCAACCGCTTCCGTAAGGAAGTGAAGAAGCCGCCACTGGTCTCTGCGTAAGTACTTCCGCCTTTTGTCTTGTTTTCTACTGGTGAATCTTGTCCAAATCTTTTACATGCCTTCCTCCCTTCAGGGCTCCCCTCACCTTTGAGAGGGTCGCCGCCGCCTCCGTCATGGGGTCGGCAGAGACGTCTGCCACTACTCGGCGGATTGACCCCGCCGCCGACCTCTGGGAGGCGACGGAGCGGAACGCGCGGGAGAAGCGCAATGAGGACGAAGCCGCCCGTCTGGAGAAGGCAGAGGCCGAGAAGGTGGCGGCCTCCACCCAGAGGAAGCTGGATGAGGCCGAAACCGCCGTCGCGGCAAGACGGCAAGCTGAGGAGGCCGCACACCACCAATCGGCGCTGCCTGTCATTCCGCTGAACTCCGCGCTGCCGCCCCCAGAGTTCACGGGGCAGACTAGGGAAGCCGGCAGCGAGAACCCCGTCATGGAGAGGGAAAGCGGCGAGGCCTCCATGTCGGACACGGCCGTGCCGCCACCGCCGCCTCCGCCGCCGTCCGGGAGTGCGCAAGTTAAACAGCCGGCAGGCCCGCCGGTGCCGGCGACTGAGGATGAGTCCGTGGCGAGGCTGCTCCTTCAAGTCGCCTCGCCAGCGCGTCGCCGCCTTGAGAAGGCGACTTCGGCGCCATGCCCCTTGGTGACCGGTGCCGCCACCTCAGCCATCCCAGATGCTGAGGCGACGAGTGTTGCGCCCGTTGGGTGGGTGCGAGGAGGCGACATAGGCCCGCTGAACCAGGCACTTCTGGATGTTCAGACAAAGCTGCGAGCCGAGGGCGACGCCATCCAAAACTGCACCAAGGCGCATCTGGCATCGCGAGCAGCCGTCCGAGTATGCTTTTATTTTTGACTTTGTTTTTCCTTGTTCTTCTCTGTGGGGGCGCGCCAGCGCACCCACTGGGTGTAGTCCCCGAGTTTCGGGCCGGCTGCTGAGCAGGCGGCACGGAACTCCTTCTGGCGAGTTCCAATACTTATCTTTGTCTAAAATTCTTATCACAGGAGTATCACAACCTCCGCGTCACTGCCTTCAACCGCAATGTCGAGGAGCTGGGCAGGCGGACTGCCAACTTGTCGGAGAGCCGGAGTGAGTCCTCCTTCTTCTTCGCGGGGGCGCGCTGGCGCACCCGCGGGCTGTAGTCCCCGAGATTCGGGCCGACTGCTGAGCAGTCGGGCCGGATCTTCCCGGCGACCTTCTTTGTTGACGACTTAACGTCTTTTCCTTTTCATTGTTCAGAGGACAACGCCACTCTTCAGCAGCAGCTGGGCGAAGCCAACACCGCCTTGCGTGCCAAGGGGGAGGAGTGCAGCAAGCTCGCCGTGGAGCACGACCTGCTGGCCGTGCAGCTGGCGGAGCAAAGGGAGCTGCTCAAGAAGGCGCATGACGAGGCAGGGAAGAAAGAGACTGCTCTCCTGGCCGAGTTCGAAAGCGAGCGCTCCTCCTGGACCGACAAGGAGGCACTGCTGACCTCCGGCTTCCATGAGATTGTGGACATCGTCGATGGTGATTTTCCTTACTTTCTTTGAGCCGCTGACTATGAGTCGGGCTGACTCCTGATTTTTTGACTTGCTTCTTTTTTGTCTTGGCAGACTTCTTCCCTGGCCACTCGCAGGCGGCCACTCAGGCCATCGAGGCTGATCGCGAGGCGCGGAGGGAAGACGGCGCATAGATTGCTGCCAATGCCCCCCGGACCCTCGATGAGCAGCTTCTGAGCATCGAGGCTCGTCTGTGGCTGGCCCATCGGATGCTGCGCCGGCTTCAACGTGCCGGCACCCAGGCGATTGCTGCCCTGTGGCCAGACATGCCAGTTTTGCGCACTCCCTGTCGGACTGCCGACTGGCTAGAGGTCGCGGCTGGTCGTCTTGAGGCCTGGAAGGGTTCCTCGGCCCGGGCTGGAGCGCGCCGGGCCTTGGAATTCGTCAAGGCGTGGTATCCAGGGCTGGACCTGGACCAGCTGGCCGCATTCCGGTCAGAGGCCCAGGCGGAGCTGGTAGCTGTGGAAGACACCCTCGTTGCGCGTGCCGCGGCGATCGCCGACTATGTGAACACCAGCGTCTTCGTCCCTGATCGGGCTGAATACGGCAGGGAGGCACCACCGGAGTGGTTCGGGATGAACCCGGATTATGAAGAGGACTCGGCGGAGGTGATCGGTTCCAGCACCGAGGAGGAAGGCGAGGCGGAGGACGGAGGTGAGACGAAGGCGCCAGAAGACAGAGCGGGCGACCAGCCTCCGCTCGACCGCGCCTCCAGCAATGAGCCGTGCCCAACCAAGCCGGCTGCCGCCGGAGACGATCAAGCCGAGACTGTCCAGCCGGCCGCCCCGGCGCCTGACACCGCCATCTCTTCCGACCCTCCGAACCTTTCTGCCGCTTCCTAGGCTGCCATCTTTCCTTCATTTTATTTGCTTTAGTAGTCTTTGAAGAACTTGTTAATTCGAACAATTCCACCCGCGGGGTGTATTTTGAACTTCTGCTTGAAGATTCGGCCAAGGGCCTATGTTATGTAAATATTTATCCGAATTCTATCTTTCCTTGCTCATTGCTCTTTTGGCTTTTTCCTTTGCCGCCTTCCCTTAGTCGCCACCTTGCCAGTCGGACAGCCGTTCTATGGGCCGCCTCTGGATCAAATGCTTGGCTATTTTGAGAAGGCAAGTACTTGGCCATTTTTTAGAGTCTTTTTAACAAGTTGGATAGAAAGCGGCAAGCCGACTACTCAAGAGTCGGCTTTGCTAAGAGAGGCTGGAAGCCGGCTTAGGCTATGTTTATGCTTTGAGTCCTTAGCCATTTTTCATGTGGGCGCCCATTCTTCCTTACTCCTGCCTACCAAACAGTCGCTCTGCAAGCTGTGGCTTCTGACAGGAGACGGCTTAGGCACCACACACTACTTGTCCGACTACGGGAAGCATTCCATAGCGCAAGGCGGCGAGTCCCCGGGCCGACTAGTCGAGCCCGGTGCCAAGCGGCATAACAAAGAGTAGCATACTCGAAGGCATAATTCTTATCATACAGATAACAAAAAGGGCAGTCCCCGAGCTCGTCTCGGGGGGCCCGAAGTCTTGGTACTTTAATACAAAGGGTAGCGTGATACGTATTGCATCAACTGTAAAATCTTCGGAGAAGATTTGCATTCCATGGGCGCTCCATCTCTTTGCCGGAGTCGTCCCTCTTGCGTGCTCGGGGCTTCTGAGCGTCGATCAGGTAGTAGGAGTCGTTGCCCAGCACTTTGCTGATAATGAAGGGGCCTTCCCAAGGCGCCGATAACTTGTGCTGACCAGCTGTTTGCTGGATCAGTCAGAGCAAAAGGTCGCCCTCTTGGAAAGATCTCGGCCTGACCTTCCTGTTGTAGTATCGGCGCAGGCTCTGCTGGTAGATGCTGGACCGGCTGAGTGCCAACAGCCGGCCCTCTTCCAGCAGATCGACACCGTCTTGACGTGCTTCTTCTGCTTCCTCCTCGGTGTACATGGTGACTCGCGGGGAGTCGAACTCTATGTCCGTCGGGATGACGGCTTCAGCACCGTAGACGAGGAAGAAAGGTGTGAAGCCGGTTGACTTGTTTGGAGTCGTGCGCAGACTCCAGAGGACGGCTGGCAACTCATCAAGCCAACAGCCGGCCGAACGCTCTAGTGGTTCGACCAGCCGAGGCTTGATGCCGGACAGGATGAGGCCGTTTGCTCGCTCTACCTGGCCGTTTGACTGCGGATGGGCAACGGACGCTAAGTCCAGTCGGATGCCCTGTGTCGCGCAGAAACGGGCCAAGGCACCTTTGGCAAAATTTGTGCCATTGTCGGTGATGATGCTGTGTGGTATGCCGTACCGAGTCGTGATGTCGGCGATGAAAGTCACTGCAGTCGGACCATTCAACTTCTTGATGGGCTTTACTTCTATCCACTTGGTGAACTTGTCCACCGCGACAAGTAAGTGAGTTAGGCCGCCTCGTGCTGTTTTGAATGGTCCCACCATGTCCAGGCCCCAAACCGCAAAGGGCCAGGCGATGGGGATAGTCTTGAGTGCGGAAGCCGGCTGATGTGGCTTGGAGCGGAACTTCTGGCACCCTTTGCACTTTTGGACCAATTCTTTGGCCTCTTCTAGGGCGGTTGGCCAGAAGAAACCGTGTCGAAAGGCTTTGGCGACGAGTGCTCTTGAAGCCGCATGGTGGCCGCACTCGCCTTGATGGATGTCTTTGAGAATTGCTTGGCCTTGCTCTGGCTCGACGCAACGCTGGTAGACACCAGTGACCCTGCGCCTGACCAATTCTCTGTTGACTATGGTGTAAGCTACTGCTCGGCATTGTACTTGCGGAGCCAAGATTTCATCAGTTGGCAGCTCTTTGCTCACTAGGAACTTGAGGATGGGCTGGGCCCATGAGGGTGCTGCTATTTCTTCAACTGCCAGTACTGCGACTTGGACGAGGGCGGCTGGGCTGGGAGGCGGCGGGCTGGAGTCCGCGGCCGCTTGCTGGATTGATGAAGTCCCCGGGCCGACTGGTGCAGTCCCCGGGCCGAGTTCTGGAGTCTTCGGATTGGTCGCCGCAGTCCCCGGGCCGGGTTCTGAAGTCCCCGGGCCGGCTTCGACTGCGGCGTTCTTGGAGTCATTTGCAAGAATTCTCGTGCCGCCTGCTGGGGCTCTTGAGTCGGATCCGACTTCTTCGGGGGGAGCCGGCACAAAGATGGAGTCTGATTCTGGTGAAGGCTTGACAGACGGCTTGAGGAGGCGCCGAAGGGCGACGCCAGATGGTATTGCTTGGCGGGTGGAGCCGATTCGTGCCAGGGCGTCTGCTTGGTCGTTGTCATTTCTTGGCACGTGAAGGAACTCGCACCCCTCAAAATATCCGCTGAGTTGTTGTACAAGGAAGCGGTAGCTCGCCATGTTTGCATCCTTGGCGTCCCAATCGCCAGATGACTGCTGGACCACCAAGTCGGAGTCGCCATAACACAGGATCCGGCGAATGCCAAGTTCTTTGGCAAGCCGGAGCCCGTGAATGAGCGCCTCGTATTCAGCGACGTTATTGGAGGCGGCGAAATGGATCTGCAGCGCATATCTGAGCTTGTCGCCTTTGGGGGAAGTGAGGACAACGCCGGCTCCCAAGCCGGTGCGCATCTTGGAGCCGTCGAAATGCATCCGCCAATGGGTGGAGTCGGGCGCTGGCGGCAGGTACTGGGTCTCGGCCCAGTCGACGAGGAAGTCGGCCAGTGCTTGCGACTTGATGGCGGTGCGGGGCTGGTAGTAGATGGTGTAGGGAGCCAGCTCAATGGCCCATTTGGCCACTCGGCCAGAAGCATCTCGGCTTCCGATGATCTCGGCTAGTGGGGCTGTGCAAACCACAGTGATTGGATGCTCCTGAAAGTAAGGCTTCAGCTTCTTGGCGGCAAAGTGCACGCCGTAGCACATCTTCTGGTAGTGGGGGTAGTTCTGCTTGGAGGTCGACAGTACTTCGCTCAGGTAATATACCGGTCTCTGGACAGGTAGCGCCTTGCCTTCCTCCTTGCGTTCAACTACAATGACTGTGCTGACTACCCGGCTGGTGGCGGCAATGTATAGGAGCATGGGCTCTTTAGGAGTCGGAGCCACTAGCACGGGGGGAGTAGTCAACATCTTCTTCAACTAGAGAAAAGCTTCGTCCGCCTTGGGTTTCCACTCGAAAAAGGTCATCTTCTTCATGAGCTGGTATAAAGGGAGAGCCTTCTCGCCCAGCCGACTGATGAATCGGCTGATGGACGCCAAGCAGCCGGTGAACTTTTGCACATCTAGCAGTTGGCTGGGTACCTCCATCCTCTCGATGGCCTTGATCTTTACAGGGTTGCACTCGATGCCGCGTTCAGAGACCAGGAAGCCAAGGAGTTGGCCGGCTGGTACTCCGAAGACACACTTCTCAGGGTTGAGCTTGATCTAGAATCGGCGCAGGTTCTCAAAGGTTTCCTTGAGGTCTTCCAGCAATGTTCCACGCTTTTCCGTCTTCACCACCACATCATCCACGTAGACGTGGGCGTTTCTGCCGAGTTGCTTGAGGAGGCACTTCTGCATGCAACGCTGAAAGGTGGCGCCGACATTCCTCAAGCCGAACGTCATGGTCAGGTAGCAGAAGGCTCCAAACGGCGTGATGAAGGCGGTCTTCAGTCTATCAGCCGGGTTCAGCTTGATCTGGTGATATCCTGAATATGCATCTAAGAAGCTCAACAGCTCGCATCCGGCTGTGGAGTCTATCACCTGATCAATTCTCGGCAAAGCGAATGGGTCCTTGGGGCAAGCTTTGTTGAGGCTTGTGTAGTCAATACACATCCGCCACTGCTTGTTCTTCTTCAGCACCAGGACCGGGTTTGCTAACCACTCTGGGAAAAATACTTCCATAATGAAGCCGGCTGCCAGGAGCCGGGCTATCTCTTCTCCAACAACTCTTCTCTTCTCTTCTGACAGGCGGCGCAAGGGCTGCCTGACGGGCTTCACATCAGATCGGACATGTAACTTGTGCTCGGCGAATTCCGTCGGTACACCTGGCATGTCTTTAGGGGACCATGTGAAGATGTCTCGATTCTCACGGAGGAAATCGACGAGCTCGCCTTCCTATTTGCTGTCAAGGTTTGCACCTATGACAGCGTACCTCTCTGGGTGCTCCGGGTCCAAGGGTATCTTCTTCGTTTCTTTGGCCGGCTTGAACAAACCTTCAGCTTCGGACTCCTTGGGGTCGGGCGACATCTCGGGCTGCTTGCCGGCCATCGCCACAACCCGATCAAGAAGCGCTTCTCAGCTGCGATCACCAGGGACTCGGCTAGCCGACTGCTTTCGGCCGCGGAAGCGGACGACTTTCTGTAGTCGTCGGCTACGGTCAGAATCCCCTTGGAACTCGGCATCTTCATCTTGAGGTAGGCGTAGTGGGGGACCGCCATGAACTTGGCCAAAGCGGGTCGGCCAAGCAACGCATGGTACGGGCTTTCGAGGTCCACCACTTCAAACCAAACTGGCTCTCGGCGGAAATGGTCTTTGTCTCCAAAGAGGACGTCCATCAGGATCTTGCCGATTGGTGAGCAGGAAAGGCCAGGAACAATGCCGTGGAACACAGTCCGGCTGCTCTGAAGCTGTCTTTGCTTGATTCCTAACTTCTCCATGGTATCCTTGTACAGGATGTTGATGCTACTGCCTCCGTCTATCAGCACTCGCGAGAAGCGAGCGGCCCGCCTATCCGTGGCAAAGGTGGCACCTAAGACCAGGGCGTAGGAGCCCGGACTCGGCATCACCTCTGGGTGATCAGCTCTGCTCCAACTGATAGGCTTCTCGGACTAGTGCATGAACTCTGGAGTACTTGATGCTACTGCATTCACCTCTTGCTGCTGCAGCCTCCTGCTGCGTCGATCGTCAGCCACACTGGTGAACACCACGTAGGCTCCGTGCTCTTCTGGGTACTCGTCTTGTACTACGCCGACTGGCCTGACAGCCGGCTGCTGGGGCGGCGGTGGAGGCGGCGGCCCAGCAGGCGGGGGAGGCAGGAGGCCGTCTCCCTTGGCGATTCTGGTGAGCCAGTGGCATTTCCGGGTGGTGTGGTTCGACGGCTTCGCGCCGCTGTGAAACTTGCAGGGGCCATCTAGAGTCTGCTCGTAAGAGAAGGCCGGTAACCAGTTGGACTTGCTGCCTTTCTGTCGCTTGGTCGGAGGCTGCTCCTCCGGCTGCTGGTCTTCGATTGTCGCGACTTGCCGGCTGCTGGAAGCCGGCTGTGGGGTTTTGTGCTTGTGATCGTTCTGCTATTGTCACCGACTAGCGTCCCCAGCCGGAGTTCTGGGAGCCTGAGGGGCGACTTCGCTAGTCGCGCTAACTTGAATCTCCACATTCATGGAGGAGTCGGCCGTGGCGTATTTGTCTGCTGTGATCAGCAGCTCGTCGAGGGTCTCCGGCTCGTCGCAGAGGAGCTTGTGCTTGAGGAGGGTGCCTTCTCTGCACCCGGCAGTGAAGTACTCGATGGCCTGCACCTCGTGCACGCCCTCGCACGAGTTCCGAAGCTCGGCCCAGCGCGTGAGGTAGTCGCGAGTGGACTCATCGGGGCCTTGCACGCACAAGGAGAGTTGGCGAGGCTTGGGAGGTTGCTTGTACGTGCTCGTGAAGTTGCGGACGAAGGCTTCGGTGAAGTCGACCCAGCTGTTGATGCTGCGGGGCTTCAGGCTGTTCAACCATGTCCGGGCCGTGCCCTGGAGCATGAGTGGAACATACTTTACGGCAACACGCTTGTTGCCGTTCGCTATGTTGACGGCCGTGGAGTAGTCAACCAGCCAGTCTTCCGGCTTCACGAAGCTGGTGTACTTGGTTGTATCTCAGGGGAGCGTGAACCCTTTGGGAAAGGGCTCGTCCCGGATGCGAGGTCTGAAACAGGGTGGACCCAACTCGTCTTCTTCTTCTAGCACCAGGGATCGGTGGAGACGGTTGATCCGGTGGCGAGCGTTGTTTTCTCCGACTCCCTCTCGGCGGCCAAGGCGGTCGCCGAGAGTCGGATGCTCAACGGGTGGCGGGGAGACTCGACTTTCTTTGCGAGGAGGAGGGGGCAGATAGTCGTCCCGCCGTTCCACTGCTTTGGGGCGGCTGTCTTGGTCGCGCTCGATGGTGATGCGAGTCCGACTATGGCTGGCAGCCGGATCCTTGTCTTTCCTTCCGCGGACACCGCCAATTGGTGTCCAAGATGTAGCGCCTTGATCTCGGCGGGGAGGCAGTTCGTCGTTTTGTCGTTGCGGCGCCTCTGTGCAGCAGTCGGCTTCATTCTGCGCAACGGCCGCATCGAGGAGCTGCTGGACTCGCTCCGTCATCAAGTGGCGCTCTTCGCCCTCGAAGTTATCTAGCTCATCCGCCGCCGCCTGGGCGGCGCGGATGTTCTCCGCAGGCGTGGCGTACACGGGGCGATTATCCCCGAACAGGTTGGCGATGGCCACGCCGCGCTGCCGGACCGCGCCTAGGAGGCTAGGCCCAGTTGGGGCCGGCGAGCCGCCCATAGCGTGATCCATCTCACGCTGGTAGGCTTCTGACAAGCGTCTCATGCTTGCCAGCTTCTTCGTGCCTTCGACGAGCTGAAGGCGGCGCGCCTCCAGCGTCTCAGCGCCAGCGTCTCCCGGAATGGGCGCGGTCAGGTCTCGCAGAGCCGCGTCGAGTGGATCATGAGCTCCTTCACCGGAACGCTCGCCATGATCGAGGACGAGAACCTCTATGGCAGTGCTTCCGCCGCTCTCCGCGCGAGGGAGCGGCTCGTCGTAGACCACCACGTTGGTGGGGAATGCGTCGAGCGACACGGTGTCGGAGTCGACCAGCATTGGGTCGGTGGAGCCTATGGACACCAGGTCCATGGCAGGCTCGCTGGCGACGTTGAGTTGGTCGAGGAGGCCCACGAGGAGGCTCTCGGGGCCGCCCGTGCCTGCGTCGGATGCAGGCTCGTCGGAGAGGCGAACCTCACCGACAAGTTCGGCGAGGCAGCTGGCTGCGCAGGCGATCTCAGCACCATGCAGCGCGTCGGTGCAGACTCCGTCCGGCGTGCCGGGTTGGCTGCGCTCACCGGGGAGGAAAAGGGTTCCCGTGCAGAGCAAGTCTCCGGACGACGGTGCACCTCGCCCCACGGTGGGCGCCAAATGTCGGGGGGTTGGGTGCGACATATGCCAAAGGATGGCTTATCATGGTGGGGGCGAGTAGAACGTCGCCGGTGCCAGGAAACGGGATGAGGCGAAGGCATGAACGCCGGCGAATCTTACCCAGCTTCAGGGCTCTCCGTGGAGATAACACCCTTACTGCTGCTCTACAGGGTCTCCGCATGATCACTATGGCAAAGTTAGTACAAGGTTGCTCCTTGAGTTGTTTCCTGGAGGTAGGAGAAGGCAAGGCTTGCTTCCTCCTTCCTATATGATCTGGTCTAGTGCTAAAGGAGTGATCCCCCTTGCATGGGTGCCCCAGGGGGCTTATATAGGCCTGCCCTCCAGGGATACAATGGAAATCCGGCTGGATGCGGGTCCCAGTCGTCTGTCTTGTAGGCCGTCGTCTTCTCCGCCGTCTGTTGGGGCCTGCCGACTGGTGGGCCCCGCCGACAGGCCTGGTACTGTAGCCGTGCTTCTAATGATGCTGGCTTGGTCATGGGGTCATGGCAACAGTGCTGCCGCCTGACGGACGATCACTGTTGCCATTCCCCGTCTTGTCTGGTTAATGGCGTGTGGGGCCCGTGGGAGGGGCGGGCCGACTCCCGGGGGCCGACTCCCAACGGGTCCGTCTTGTGGCGCTCTTGCCGTCTTCTGTACCCCCACTGACGGGTGGGGCCTGCCGTCTTTGGGCCGTACAGGCTGGCCGTCGTGGGCACAATTCATCGCCCATGGGGGCTGAGGTCCGGGCAGGCATGGCAACAGTGCCGCGCCGGATGGAGATCTCCATCGATACGGCGCACTGTAGCCATGCCAGCCCTTCATAAGCGGGAGGGGGATAGGCCACGCGGTGACCGTACCCCGTCCCTCCATCGTGGCGAAAGCAGGAGGTGGTGGGAGTCGCGGCCTGACTCCCCGTAGCCGGCTTCTCTGGAAGCCGCCAATAGGAGTTGGCTCCTCTCGAAGTCGTCCCTGGGACTCGACCGTGAGGGGCAGTCGGCGGCCTTGCCGCCGACTCCCAGAAGGCGGCTCCTTATCGCGGGGTCTTGAGGGGCGCAGCCCCCCCCGATGTCTTGAAAGGTTCAGGGGCTCGGGTTAGCCTACCCGTGGCCCATTACTCCGGCAGACATCCCCAAGCTTAGGCTCTTGCCAGTCCTTATTCCATAGTCCATCGAATCTTTACCCAAAACTTGAAAACTTTAACCACACAAAACTCAAAACAAAACTCGTAAGCTCCGTTAGTATAAGAAAATAAATCACCACTTAGGTACTGTAATGAACTCATTCTAAATTCATATTGGTGTAAAACCTACTGTATTCTAACTTCTCTATGGTTCATACCCTCCGATACTACTCATAGATGCATCAAAATAAGCAAACAACACAATGAAAACAGAATCTGTCAAAAACAGAACAGTCTGTAGTAATCTGTACAAAACGTATACTTATGGAACCCCAAAAATTATGAAATAAATTTCTGGACCTGAGTAATTTGTCTATTAATCATCTGCAAGAAGAATCAACCTAAAATCACTCTCCAGTAAAAAATGGAAGCTATTCTCGTGAGCGCTAAAGTTTCTGTTTTTCACAGCAAGATCATATAAACTTCACCCAAGTCTTCCCAAAGGTTCTACTTGGCACTTTATTGAAACAAAAGCTATAAAGCATGATTACTACAGTAGCATAATCATGTGTACACACAAAAACAGTAAGGATAAATATTGGGTTGTCTCCCAACAAGTGCTTTTCTTTAATGCCTTTCTAGCTAGGCATGATGATGGCAATGATGCTCACATAAAAGATAAGAATTGAAACTTAACGGGAGCATCATGAAGCATATGACTAGCACATTTAAGACTAACCCACTTCCTATGCATAGGGATTTTGTGAGAAAACAACTTATGGGAACAATAATCAACAAGCATAGGAAGGTAAAAAAAGCATAGCTTCAAAAATTCTAACACATAGAGAGGGAACTTGACATTATTGCAATTCCTACAAGCATATGTTCCTCCCTCAAAATAATTTTCATTAGCATCATGAATGAATTCAACAATATAACCAGCATCTAAAGCATTCTTTTCATGATCTACAAGCATAGAAAATTTACTATTCTCCACATAAGCAAAATTCTTCTCATGAATAGTAGTGGGAGCAAACTCAACAAAATAACTATCATATGATTGAAAATTAAGATCAAGATGACAAGTTTCATGGTTATCATTATTCTTTAAAGCATACGTGTCATCACAATAATCATCATAGATAGGAGGCATGCTTTCATCATAGTAAATTTGCTCATCAAAGCTTGGGGGACAAAAAATATCATCTCCATCAAACATAGCTTCCCCAAGCTTGTGGCTTTGCATATCATTAGCATCATGGATATTCAGGGAATTCATACTAACAACATTGCAATCATGCTCATCTTTCACATATTTTATGCCAAGAATTCTATGTAATTCTTCTTCTAGTACTTGAGCACAATTTTCCTTTCCATCATACTCACGAAAGATATTAAAAAGGTGAAGTGTATGAGACAAACTCAATTCCATTTTTTTGTAGTTTTCTTTTATAAACTAAACTAGTGACAAAACAAGAAAAAAAAGACTCAGTTGCAGATCTAAAGATATACCTTCAAGCACTCACCTCCCCGGCAACGGCGCCAGAAAAGAGCTTGATGTGTACTACACAACCTTCTTCTTGTAGACGTTGTTGGTACTGCAAGTGCACAGGTTTGTAGGACAGTAGCAAATTTCCCTCAAGTGGATGACCTAAGGTTTATCAATCCGTAGGAGGCGTAGGATGAAAGTGGTCTCTCTCAAACAACCCTGCAACCAAATAACAAAAAGTCTCTTGTGTCCCCAACACACCCAATACAATGGTAAATTGTATAGGTGCACTAGTTCGGCGAAGAGATGAAGATACAAGTGCAAAATAGATAGTAGATATAGGTTTTTGTAATCTGAAATTATAAAAATAGCAAGGTAACGAGCGATAAAAGTGAGCGTAAACAGTATTGCAATGGTAGGAAACAAGGCCTAGGGTTCATACTTTCACTAGTGCAAGTTCTCTCAACAGTAATAACATAGATAGATCATATAACAAGCCCTCAACATGCAACAAAGAGTCACTCCAAAGCCACTAATAGCGGAGAAGAAACGTAGAGATTATGGTAGGGTACGAAACCACCTCAAAGTTATTCTTTCGGATCGATCTATAAAAGAGTTCGTACTAAAATAACACCTTAAGACACAAATCAACCAAAACCCTAATGTCACCTAGATACTCCATTGTCACCTCAAGTATCCGTGGGCATGATTATGTGATATGCGTCACACAATCTCAGATTCATCCAACAAACATAAAAGTACTTCAAAGAGTGCCCCAAAGTTTCTACCGGAGAGTCAAGAATGTGTGCCAACCCCTATGCATGGGTTTCCAATGTCACGGAACCTGCAAGTTGATCACCAAAACATACATCAAGTGGATCAATAGAATAACCCATTGTCACCATGGTTATCCCACGCAAGACATACATCAAGTGTTCTCATAAAAGACTCAATCCGATAAGATAACTTCAAAGGGGAAACTCAATTCATCAGAAGAGAGTAGAGGGGGAGAAACATCATAAGATCCAGCTACAATAGCAAAGCTCGGTATACATCAAGATCATGCCATAGAGGGAACACGAGAGAGAACACGAGAGAGAGAGAGATCAAACACATAGCTACTGGTACATACCCTCAGCTTCGAGGGTGAACTACTCCCTCCTCGTCATGGATAGCACCGGGATGATGAAGATGGCCACCGATGATGGATTCCCCCTCCGGCAGGGTGCCGGAATGGGCTCCCGAGAGGTTTTTGGTGGCTACAGAGGCTTGCGGCAGTGGAACTCCCGATCTATCTTCTGTTTTGGAAGTTTTAGGGTACGTAGGTATATATGGGTGCAAGGGGTACGTCGGTGGAGCTTCTGGGGCCCCACGAGGCTGGGGGCGCGCCCTAGGGGGGTGGGCGCGCCCCCCCACCCTCGTGGCCAGCTCCCGTATCTTCTGACGTAGAGTCCAAGTCTATCCGGTGGCTTTCCTTCCAAAAATAACTTCTCAAGTTGATTTCGTTCCGTTTTGACTCCGCTTGATATTCCTTTTCCTCGAAACACTAAAATAGGCATAAAACAGCAAATCTGGGCTGGGCCTCCAGTTAATAGGTTAGTCCCAAAAATAATATAAAAGTGGAAAATAAAGCCCAATATTTCCTAAAACAGTAGATAAAGTAGCATGGAGCAATAAAAAATTATAGATACGTTGGAGACATATCAACTATCCAGGTGATCTCTGGAAGCATCGGTTAGTCCATTATAAAAGATATCAAGTATTTCATTTTTCTTGAGAGGATGATCAGGCAAAGCATCAAGTAATTGGAGAAGCCTCCCCCCAAGCTTGTGGGAGACTCTCTTCTTCAATTTGCACAAAATTATATATTTCCCTTAAGGCTTCTTGTTTCTTATGAGCGGGGAAATATTTAGCAGAGAAGTAATACATCATATCCTGGGGACTACGCACACAACCAGTATCAAGAGAATTGAACCATATTTTAGCATCACCCTTTAATGAGAATGGAAATAACTTAAGGATATAGTAGTAACGAATTTTTTCCTCATGATTGAATAGGGTGGCTATATCATTCAATTTAGTAAGATGTGCCACAACAGTTTTAGATTCATAGCCACAAAAAGGATCAGATTCATCCAAAGTAATTATCTCAGGATCAACAGAGAAATCGTAATCCTTATCTGAAATATAGATAGGTGAAATAGCAAAAGCAGGGTCATATTTCATTCTAGCATTCAGAGATTTTTCTTTCAGCTTAGCTAATAATTTCTTAAAATCATATCTATCATTGCAAGCAAGAAAATCTCTAGCAGTTTCTTCATCCATAACATAACCCTCAGGCACAATAGGCAATTCATATCTAGGGGGAGAATCTTCATCATCACTTTCATCAGTATTATCAGTTTCAATAATTTCATTCTCTCTAGCCCTAGCAAGTTGTTCATCAACAAATTCACCTAATGGCATAGTATTATCAAGCATAGAAGTAGTTTCATCATAAGCATCATGCATAGCAGAAGTGGCATCATCAATAACATGCGACATATCAGAATTAATAGCAGGAGTAGGTGCCGCATGTTTACTCAAAATAGAAGGTGAATCAAGTGCAGAGCTAGATGGCAGTTCCTTACCTTCCCTCGTAGTTGAGGGATAAATCTTGGTTTTCTCGTCTTTCAAGTTCCTCATAGTGACCAACATATATAAATCCCAAGTGACTCAAAGAATAGAGCTATGCTCCCCGGCAACAACGCTAGGAAATAGTCTTGATAACCCACAGGTATAGGGAATCGATACCGTTTTCGAGGGTAGAGTATTCAACCCAAATTTATTGATTCGACACAAGGGGAGCCAAAGAATATGCTCAAGTATTAGCAGTTGAGTTGTCAATTCAACCACACCTGTAAAACTTAATATCTGCAGCAAAGTATGTGGTAGCAAAGTAATATGGAAGTAAGAGTAACAGTGGCAAAAGTAATAGTATCAGTATTGTAGTAATTGTAACGGTGGCATCGGTAAAGTAACTAAGCAAAGATCAATACGTGAAAAGCTCATAGGCATTGGATCAGTGATGGATAATTATATCAGATGCGATTCCTCATGCAATAGTTATAACATAGGGTGACACAAAAACAGCTCCAGTTCATCAATGTAATGTAGGCATGTATTCCGAATATAGTCATACGTGCTTATGGAAAAGAACTTGCATGACATCTTTTGTCCTACCCTCCCGTGGCAGCGGGGTCCTATTGGAAACTAAGGGATATTAAGGCCTCATTTTAATAGAGTACCGGACCAAAGCATTAACACTTGGTGAATACATGAACTCCTCAAACTACGGTCATCACCGGGAGTGGTCCCGATTATTGTCACTTCAGGGTTGCCGGATCATAACACATAGTAGGTGACTATTGACTTGCAAGATAGGATCAAGAACTCACATATATTCATGAAAACATAATAGGTTCAGATCTGAAATCATGGCACTCGGGCCCTAGTGACAAGCATTAAGCATAGAAAAGTCATAGCAACATCAATCTTAGAACATAATGGATACCAGGGATCAAACCCTAACAAAACTAACTCGATTAAATGCTAAATCTCATCCAACCCATCACCGTCCAACAAGACTACGATGGAATTACTCACACACGGCGGTGAGCATCATGAAATTGGTGATGGAGGATGGATGATGATGACGACAGCGACGGACTCCCCTCTCCGGAGCCCCGAAAGGACTCCAGATCAGCCCTCCCGAGAGAGATTAGGGCTTGGCGGCGGCTCCGTATTGCAAAACGCGATGAATCCTTCTCTCTTATTTTTTTCCTCCTCGAACGTGAATATACGGAGTTGGAGTTGAGGTCGGTGGAGCCTCAAGGGGCCCATGAGACAGGGAGGCGCACCCAGGGGAGCAGGTGCACCCCCACCCTCGTGGACAGGGTGTGGGCCCCCTGGTCTTGATTCTTTCGCCAATATTTTTTATTAATTCCAACAATATTCTCCGAGAAGTTTTGGGTCATTCCAAGAACTTTTATTTCTGCACAAAAATAACACCATGGAAATTCTGCTAAAAACAACGTCAGTCTGGGTTAGTTCCATTGAAATCATGCAAGTTAGAGTCGAAAATAAGGGCAAAAGTGTTTGGAAAAGTAGATATGATGGAGACGTATCAACTCCCCAAGCTTAAACCTTTGCCTGTCCTTAAGCAATTTAGTTGACAAACTGAAAGTGATAAAGAAAAACTTTTACAAACTCTATTTGCTCTTGTTGTTGCAAATATGTAAAGCTAGCATTCAAGTTATTAGCAAAGATTATGAACTAGCCACATGCACAATAACATCTAGGTCTCATATTTACTCATATCAATGGCATAATAAACTAGTGAGCAATAATAATAAATCTCGGATGACAACACTTTCTCAAAACAATCATAATATGACATAACAAGATGGTATCTCGCTAGCCCTTTCTGAGACCGCAAAACAAAAATGCAGAGCACCCCTGAAGATCAAGGACTGATTAGGCATTGTAATTCATGGTAAAAGAGATCTAGTCATAGTCATACTCAATATAAATGAATAGTAATGCATGAAAATGACAGCAGTGCTCTCTGACTCGTGCTTTTTAATAAGAGGATGATGACTCAACATGAAAGTAAATAGATAGGCCTTTCGCAGAGGGAAGCAGGGATTTGCAGAGATGCCAGAGCTCGAGTTTTGAAAAAAAGATAAATAATATTTTGGGTGGCATACTTTCATTGTCAACATAACAACCAAGAGATCTCGATATCTTCCATGCTACACACATTATAGGCGGTTCCCAAACAGAATGTTAAAGTTTGTACTCCCCCACCACCAACAAGCATCAATCCATGGCTTGCCCGAAACAATGGGTGCCTCCAACTAACAACAATCCTGGGGGAGTTTTGTTTGCAATTATTTTGATTTGAGCATGGGACTGGGCATCCCGGTTACCAACCATTTTCTCGTGAGTGAGGAGCAGAGTCCACTCCTCGTGAGAATAACCCACCTAGCATGGAAGATATAGACAACCCTAGTTGATACATGAGTTGTTCGAGCATACAAAAGAGAATTTCATTTGAAGGTTTAGAGTTTGGCACATACAAATTTACGTGGAACGGCAGGTAAATATCGCATATAGGAAGGTATGGTGGACTCATATGGAATAACTTTGGGGTTTATGGAAGTGGATGCACAAGAAGTATTCCCGCTTAGTAAAAATGAAGGCTAGAAAAAGACTAGGAAGCGACCAACTAGAGAGCGACAACAATCATGAACATGCATTAAAATTAATCAACACTGAGTGCAAGCATGAGTAGGATATAAATCACCATGAACATAAATATTGTGGAGGCTATGTTGATTTTGTTTCAACTACATGCGTGAACATGTGCCAAGTCAAGCCACTCGAATCGTTCAAAGGAGGATACCACCCTATCATACCATATCACAACCAATTTAATAGCATGTTGGCACGCAAGGTAAACCATTATAAACTCCTAGCTAATTAAGCATGGCATGAGCAACTATAATCTCTAATTGTCATTGCGAACATGTCTCATTCATAATAGGCTGAATCAGGAATGATGAACTAATCATATTTACAAAAACAAGATAGGTTGAGTTCATACCAGCTTCTCTCATCTCAACTAGTCCATCATATATCATCATTATTGCATTTCACTTGCACGACCGAACGGTGTGTATAATAATAATAGTGCACGTGCATTGGACTAAGATGGAATCTGCAATCATTTAATTCAAGGGAGAAGACAAGGTAATATGGGCTCTTGGTTCAATCAACAATAATGCATATGAGAGCCACTCAACATTTTCATCATGGTCTTCTCCTCTTGACCCCCAAAGAAAAGAAAAGAAATAAAACTATTTACACGGGAAAGCTCCCAACAAGCAAAAGAAGAACGAGAAATCTTTTTGAGTTTTCTTTTAATTACTACTACTACAGGCATGGAAAGTAAACTAGCTAAAAGTTATAACTAAATTTTTTGGTTATTCTAACACACAAGAAAGCTTAGAAAAGAGAATAAACTAACATGGATAGTACAATGAAAAGGTATGAGCACCGACAACTGGAATGAGTGTGTGAACATGAATGTAGTGTCGGTGAGAAATATGTACTCCCCAAGCTTAGGCTTTCGGCCTAAGTTGGTCTATGCCCATGGATCAAAGCTACTCTCTCCGGTGTACTGAGGAGGGTCCTCAGGGTGCCACTGGTTAGAAATCTCCTCCGGATCCCATTGATAAACAGACTGTCGATAAGGGTCAAGTTGTGGCTCCGGCTCATCCTCTGGAGCAGGTGTCGTGCTCAAGTATGCATGAATGTCCTCCAGCAAAATGAGGTACTTGCCTGAAAATATGTTAAACAAAGTGGGCGCAGGCAAGATAATAATCTCACAATAATTTTTATCAAATATCAAATTATACTTAAGCAGTTTCTTCTTATTTTTAACAATAAAGTCATGTGCTACCATACTCTTATATCTAGAAAAACAGAGGGCAGCTGTCGGTGTACTAAAGTAGGGGCACTCCTTTGTACCCCTTACTTGTGCACGGGCAGTCAGAACCGCGCCCACGGCCACGCTTAGCAGGGCAGAGGGAGGAGTCAGAGCCGCAAGATGGTCGAAACAACGCCAAGACAGAGACACGGAGAGCAAGAGGGCGAGGTGGGTCCCCCTGGCAAGACTCTTGCCGGGGCGGCCTCCTCGGCCCCGACAAGGACCTTGCCGGGACAGCTTGCCCAATCCAAACGGAGTGTGCCACCCTTGAGCCCAAGGTCTCCGACAACAACATTGGAACCAAAGCTTGGGAAGCGCCTCCATGATGGCATGTAGATCTTTGTGAAGACAAGAAGTACACATAGTTGGATAAGAATTAGAAGACGACGAGCCTCAGCAAAACCCTTGTCGAGGGCATCCACGAGACCCCCGGCGAGATCCTTGCCGGGGACGACCATGGTGCCATGGCAAGGCCCTTGTCGGGGCCCCAGCAAGGCCCTTGCCGAGGATATCCACGGGGCTACAGCCAGGCCCACGCCCACCAAGTTTCCACCACCGCTCCCATGCAGCTGCCAGTCCACCAGCTAGGCAGGCACCTGTGTGTCGACATGGGGCTTCCTGGCCAATTCAGCGCATGCCTACATGGTGGCATGCAAATCTTCATGAAGGCCCTACCACCACGCCACCTCAGTAGCCTGCCAGCCTACATGGCGCTGACCGCCTCACTGGGCCGCGTGCGTGTCGAAGCAGGGCAAGGCGACGGTAAAGCGAGGGGACACTTCAGAGGCGCATTTAATGCATCTTGTCCCGTAATGGCTAAGCGATAAGCTTAGCCACTGTACACCGATGCCACCTCCTGTGTGCCATTGTGGCGATCCCCTTGACTATAAAAGGAGGCCCGAGGCATCCAGGAGAAGGATTCAGACCCTTGGACAAGTTACACTCACCGCAGCTAGCTCAAGAACTCCAAGAACACTAATATACACACCAAAGCAGGACTAGGGTATTACGCATCCTCGCGGCCCGAACCTGGGTAAACGACCCGCATGTGCATGTGCTGATTGCTGATCCCGCTCTTCTCACAACCCCGCGCCCGGCAACCGTAGTAGGGATTCCCGTGATCCCATAGGTGTCGTTTCCACCGACAGAAGCAACTTTTATTCTTTCTCATCATGCCTAATAGGTATACTAAAGTGTGCAGCAAGGTGCGAAGCAAAGATACCACCGAAGATGGGGCCCTTTGTACAGTTCAGACTTAATCGCTTAGCAATGACAACACCTAATTTTAAAGTTGTATCAAGAAACAAAGCATGGCGCAAAGTAACAATATCAGGTGCACTAAGATTTCCACTGTTCCCGTGACCAATTAAACATCTACTAGCAAATATTGCAAAGTAACGTAAAACAGGAAAATGTATGCTAGTAATTCTTGCACCTGAAACTTTCCTCGTTTCCCCTACAACAATCATATCAATAAACCCGTCCACATCATTACGGTGTGGTTCCTCTATGCTGCCCTCAAAGGGTATCTTGTAGACCCGACAAAAATCATTTAATGACATCTCCTTAACATCATCATATAAATGAAACTCCACTGAAGGTGGTGATTTCCTAGCATGAAAGTAAAAAAATTTGCACAAAAATATTAGTGAGTAGGATATACTGTTCGCGCTGGTCGTGGAGGAAGTCGGTGAAGCTTGCATTCTCCGCCAAATGATAAAAATCATCATAAATCCCGGCTGCCTTCAAGAACGCATCACAAGGCCATTCACACGGTCGAACCTTCGCAGTGCGAGGGAGATTATATTTGGGCTTCTTATTTTCCTCACTTTCCTTATCCTTCGAGCTTCGGCTCGAAGAGCCCCTCAATAATCTCTTCATCATTTTCTTTCTCTAAAAATTCCTGAAATTTTTTAATGACTCAAAATAAAAGTGAATCAAACTCAACAAAATTTATAGCAACTACTCCCACAAGTGCCTAGAGGCTATATCATGCATTAATGCTACTTTTGACCATATAAATTTGACATGCAAGCTCAAACAGGGTCACCTTAGCAGCAGAAAATTGCAATATATAAAGTACTAGAACAAAAACTAATTGGACCATTAGAGGAGTCACACACCAAAGAACAATCCCCCAGAACAGTTTCGTGAATGAAGCTTTGAGTAAGGAGATCGAAAATTGCAGCAAAACGAGCTAGAACCCATCACCGTCCAACAAGCCTATGATGGAGTTACTCACGCACGACAGTGAGCATCATGAAATTAATGGTGGAGGATGGTTGATGATGACAACAGCGACGGATTCCCCTCTCCGAAGCCGCGAAAGGACTCAAGATCAGCCCTCCTGAGAGAGATTAGGACTTGGCGGCGGCTCCGTATCGTAAAACGCGATAAATCCTTCTCTCTTATTTTTTTCTCCCCGAACATGAATATATGGAGCTGGAGTTGAGGTCGGTGGAGCCTTAGGGGGACCACAAGACAGGGGGCGCGTCCAGGGGGGCAGGCGCGCCCCCCACCCTCGTGGACATGGTGTGGGCCCCCTGGTCTTGATTCTTTTGCCAGTATTTTTTATTAATTCCAAAAATATTCTCCGTGAAGTTTCAGGTCATTCCGAGAACTTTTATTTCTGCACAAAAATAACACCATGGCAATTCTGCTGAAAACAGCGTCAGTCCGGGTTAGTTCCAGTCAAATCATGTAAGTTAGAGTCCAAAATAAGGGCAAAAGTTTTTGGAAAGGTAGATACGATGGAGACATATCAGTCACCGATCCAATGCCTACGAATTTATCTCATATTGTTCTTGCTAAGTTACTACTATTGCTACTGCTATCATTACTGCTATAATATCACTGCTACCACTGTTACTGTTACCGTTGCTGCTATCAATCTACTTTTCTATTGATCACTTTGCTGCAGATAATTAATCTCCAGGTGTGGTTGAATTGACAACTCAGTTGCTTATACCTTCAAATATTCTTTGGCTCCCCTTGTATCGAATCTATAAATTTGGGTTAAATACTTACCATCAAAAATTGTTGCAATCCCCTATACTTGTGGGTTATCAAGACCTTTTTCTGGCGCCGTCGCTGGGGAGCATAGCTATATTTGTTGGGTCACTTGGGATTATTATCAATTTATCACTATGAAGAATCTGAAGGATGCTAAGACTAAGATATTTCCCTCAAAGACAAGGGGATGTAAGGAACTGCCATCCAGTTCTGCTTTAGATTCACCTTCTGTTATGAGTAAACTTGCAACACCACCACGTGCTATTAATTCTGATATGTCACAAGTTATTGATGATGCTACTTCTACTATGAATGATGCTTATGATGAGGTTAGCACCATGCTCGATAATGATGATGTGCCACTTAGTGAATTTCTTGATGAACAAATTGCAGGATAATACAACATGATGTTGTTGAATTTGATGATGAGCTTGAAACTAAAACTCCTGAAACACTTGCTAGAGCTATCCCTCCTAGATATGAATTGCCTAAGGTACCAGAAGGCTATGTTATGAGTGAAGAGGCAACTAGAGATATTCTTGCTTGTAAGGATAGAGATGATCTAGAGATATTATTACACAAGTATAAAGAAAAATCTCTGAATGCTAGAATGAAATGTGATCCTAAGTTTGCTACTTCACCTATTGCTATTGCTGATAAGGATTATGAATTCTCTGTCGACCCAGAGTTAATCACTTTGGTTGAATCTGATCCTTTCCATGGTTATGAAACTAAAACGGTTGTGGCACATCTTACTAAGTTGAATGATATAGCCACCCTTTTTGCTCATGATGAGAAAACTCGATACTACTTTATTCTCAAATTATTTCCTTTCTCATTATAGGGTGATGGTAAAGCTTGGTACAATACTCTTGCTCCTGGTTGTGTGCGTCGTCCCCAGGATATGATTTACTACTTCTCTGAAAACTATTTTCCTGCTCATAAGAAACAAGCTGCCTTACAGGAAATATTTAACTTTGTTCAAGCTAAAGAAGTGAGTCTCCCACATGCTTGGGGGAGGTTTTGCCAGTTACTTAATGCTTTTCCCGATCATCCTCTTAATAAAAATGAAATACAAGTCAGCACCAAGACAACACCCATCATTCCCGCCGATAGCTTTGCCAAAAACTTATCGATAGGGCCTGTGAGCGAGCGTGAGCGAGAGCCCCCCCTCCCCCGCCACACGCTACTCCGGTGCCGGCGTCCACCCTCCCCTGCAGCGCGCTAATCCGGTGCCAGTGTACACCTCCCTTCCCACTCCTTCTCTCCGCCTCACACTCCCCCTCCTCCTCCCCCTCACAGCCATGGGGTCCAGCCCCAGATCTGTTTCCTCTCTGTTTTGGCCGGAGGGCGAGCGCCCGATCGTCTCGCGGTCTCAGGCTGCCGGAGAGCTCGGCGGACTCGGAGGCGCGCGAGCTGCCGGAGGTCGACTCGGCAGCGCGGCCGGTGCCAGTGGCTGTGGAGGGCTGGATGCAGTGGCCCCCATCAAAGAAGGAGCTTTGGCGCATCCGCCATGGCTTGGCGGTCGAAGATGGTGCTCGGGCTGGGCGCTCCTTGCCTCCTCCACGCCCGGGCATGAACCCGGAGATGAAAGACAAGTGCTTTCGCTGCCTCGAGAAGGGCCACTTCAGGCGCGACTGCACCAACCTGGACGTATCCATCCGTTGTGGGCTGACTGGCCATGGCTGCCGCGACTGCAAGCACCCTCGGAGCTCTTCATCGTCGGATGAGCTGCGGCGGGAGGCCATTGCCAAGGTGGCTCATAGATCCTCGCCACATTCCAGCCCTGATCGAGTACCCCTGCGTGCGCAGCTCCCTCTGCCGCCCCCGCCCCCTGCCCCTGCCCTTCGGCCGGCGGCGTTGCCACAGCTGGCCCCGCCCCAGCTGCAGTTTGTCGTCGACCCGGAGGAGGGTGCGTCTGAGCTTTGCATCATCAAGCGCTCACAATCCACGGAGGATTTGGAGCGTCGGTTGCGCTTTGCGATGGTGGCATATGTTGGTGGGGCTCGGCGCTGGCTGCCGGTGCATAGGGTGTATGAGATCCTGGCAGGTAAGCTTGATATCTTCGCGGATCAGCTCTCCGTCCATCCATACCGGCCAGAGGATTTCTTGGTGGTGTTTGCTTCAGCTGAGGTTCGGAATAAAGTAGCGGCGTGCCCGTGTGTGGAGTACCATGGCGACCGGTTGTTCTTTCGGCCTTGGAAACGGCAGTCGCAGGCAGTTCACTCGGTGCTAGGGTTCAAGGTCTAGATTGAGCTCGAAGGAATTCCGCCGCATGCTTGGGAGAGAGAGACTGCTGTGGAGTTCCTTGGTTCGTCGTGCAAAGTGGATTCTGTGGCACCGGAGACTAGCTCGAGGGCGGATCTTTCGTCCTTCAATCTTACTGTGTAGATGGCTGACCCAGAGGAGATCCCCACTCTGTGCTGGCTTGCAGTGCCGGAGCCGGGCTCTGAGATGCCGCCGCCTTTGCTGCAATACAGGTGATCATTGACGTCGACGCGGTGGATGATTTTAGAGATGCAGGGGAGCCAGTGTTTCTAGGTGATTCTCTAGACAGCGGGCAGAGCAGGCTCCCCGACTCGCAGGATGGTTTTGGCGGCAGTGATGGCAGTACCCTCAGGCCGGGCAGTCTGGCATGGCAATTTGGAGTTCGTGATTCACGCGGTGGTGGCAATGGCAGCACTAGTGGCCATGCCACCGGCGGTGGAGGCGGACAGGGTAGTTCAATGTGGTCGCGATCTGATTGGCATCTTCCGCCGATGGACCCCACCCCCGTCATTCAAAGGGAGCCACCTAGACGGGTGTGGGACAGGCTGATGACCAGGCTCAATGACCAGTTCAATAGTCATGCAGTGATTGGCGGGACACCCCCAAACATTTCAAACGGGAGGGGCGCTGATCAGGGGGGGGGTGGATGCCGTGCCTGGAAGCATCACGCCCTCCACCTCGCTCGTGGTGAGAGAGCCGCTGCGCATGGCGGGCCCGGAGAAGAGTCTGGAAGCGCTTGCGAGCATGGATACCCAGCCAACCACGGCTGCTGCTGCTGGCACGACGACTGCTGTGTCGTTCGGATTGGGCGGCAATGGAGCATGCGCGTCAATCTCGGTGATTCCTGCCTCTGGGCCCCAGGCACAGGGACAGGTGGTGGGGCAGTTTATGGACGAGGTAGATCCCAAGGTGGTGGAAGTGGCTAGCGCGGGTGGGCCCCCTAGAGGCGCGACGCGGCGTCGTGTCCGGAGGAGGCAGTTGCCGCGGATGGGGCCCCCGATGATAGCGACCTGGCGCCACAACTGGAGACATGCACGGATCCCAAGGAAGATGCGTTGATTGTGCCAGATATTGGTGGGGCCCTTGACGGGAATCATGTAACGGGACGGGACTTACATTGCTCGATGGCTCCGGAGATGGCAATGTCAGCTGATATGGATTCACCCCCTATCCTGGATGCGATCACATCTTCCCAGGAGACTCCGAATGCGCTGATGGTGGGGGTGTTGGGTGAATCAGCAGTCACATTAGCTAACCATGATATGCATAACACAGTGGAGCACTTGGATGCTGATCACGACATGCAGATCATGCAAATGAAAGAATTGGGAGAAATGAGGCCTCGGGAGGTGGTTGCTTATGACAAACTCAAGTGGTTCTGCTCATGCCTTGTAAAGAAGCTCTCCCCCCCCCCCTTTGCTCAAGGAAGTTCAGGCGTCTAGACTAAGGCCCGAGGCAGAGCCTTCTACATTGCGGTGATCTACATGTGCAATGAAGAGGGCTCCCCACAGCAAGCAAGGAAAGGCCTCTCCTGCTGAGAATGTTCTCATGCATGCGTTGGGTCTGGCGCCACAAGACCTTGAGGTGGATGAGGCTATTGTGGATGAGCTGCAACATCTTTTTGACTCCCCTCTTCGCTCCTAGCATGTTAGGGTGATTGCCGCGCTGTTTGGGAAGGAGCTTCCATCTGGGACTGAGCTACGCAATGAGCCTGGGCTGTCGGTGGTTGCACACTAGGTGTGCTCTTGGTGTTGGCCGATACTTTTCTCATATGGATCTGAACCCTCACATTTTGTGTTGGAATGTTAGGGGCCTAAACAGCCCGACTAGAAAAAAGGCGGCTAGAGAGTTTGTGTCGTCGGTAAAAGTAAACCTAGTATGTCTTCAGGAGACTAAGCTTGATGTAATCGATCCTTTCATTGTTATGCAATGCATTGGACCGTCTCTTGACGGTTTTGCTTATCTTCCGGTGCATGAAACACGTGGTGGTATCCTATTGGCATGGGACACAACGGTAATGGAGGTGGACACCATCATGCTTGATAAGAACTCCATTACGGGTCTTCTGCATTCAAAGGATGGAGTGTCTTGGTGGCTCATAGTGGTGTATGGCCCCCAAGGAGATGATCTCAAAACTCAATTCCTGGAGGAGCTCAAGAATAGGAGGGTTGCTTGCCAGGGCCCGTGGATGATTCTTGGGGACTTTAACATGATCCTACGTGCCTCGGAGAAAAACAACGCCAATCTCAATCGGAGATGATGAGAAGGTTTAGGGGCTTTGTGGACGAGCATGAGCTAAAAGAGCTATACATGCATGGCCGAAATTTCACGTGGAATAACGAAAGGGATGCGCCGGTTATGACCAAAATTGATAGAGTTCTGGTGTCAGTTGACTGGGAGCTACACTTTGCGGATAGCTTGTTGCAAGCTCTGTTTACTAATGTACCGGATCACGCGCCGCTTCACTTGTCCACTAGCGCAATTCTTCCCTAAAAGGAGGTCCCGGTTTGAAATTTTCTGGACTAAGCTTGAGGGCTTCATGGAAGCGATTCATAAGGCTTGGGTTTGTGACAATTCCATCACCAACCCTTTCAAGAGGCTCGACGCGCTTCTCAGGAATACAGCGGCGTTTCTGCAAGCTTGGGGACAGCGCAAAGTTGGTAATATCAAACTTCAAATGGCTGTTGCTAACTATGTTATCCTTCGTTTGGAGAGAGCCCATGAGTCTAGACCGCTTACCCCAGAGGAGTTGTGGCTTCGATGCTCCCTTAAGCATGTTGTTTTGGGTTTGGCATCTTTGGAGAGAACTATAGCCCGACAGAGATCCAGGATTAGATGGTTGAAAGAAGGGGATGCCAACACTAAACTTTTCCAGATTGTGGCCAATGGAAGAAGAGCTAAAAATTATATCCTTAAAGTTAAGAAAGGTGAGGAGATTGCCACCGATCAGGAGCGTAAGGGAGAGATCTTCACGAAATCCTATGAGGAATTGATGGGAGGAGGGAGTGCTAGGGAAGACAACCTTGACCTGGATTATCTGGACATAGATGGACGCGATCTGCATGAGCTCGAGGACATGTTCACGGAAGAGGAAGTTTGGAACACCATTAGAGAGTTGCCTCCCGATCATGCTCCTGGCCCGGATGGTTTCATTGGGGATTTCTATCAGAATTCCTGGCCCATTATTAAGCATGATGTGATGGCAGTAATGATGAAGTTATATGTGGGAGATGGCACAGGGTTTGGCAAGCTTAAATCGAGCGCACATTGTGCTTATCCCCAAAAAGCCGGACGCTGAACTTGTTGCAGACTACCGTCCCATTAGTCTCACTCACAGTGCGCCTAAGTTGTTTGCCAAAATGCTCGCGCTTAGGGCAAGGAATAGGATGAAAGAGGACGTGGTTGTGAACCAATCGACTTTTATCCAAGGACGAAATCTGCATGACAACTTCCTGCTGGTAAGGCAAGTGGCTAGGAAGATTCACGAAAGAAGAGAACCTGGGGTGTTTCTCAAGCTTGACATCTCATGCGCTTTTGACTCCCTGTCTTGGCCTTTTCTCTTTGAGGTTTTGAGAAAGAAAGGATTCAGTGCAAAGTGGATTGGATGGATTTTGATCCTGCTCAGAACTGCTTCATCTAAGGTGGTGGTGAATGGCATTCCTGGGAGAAGTATTGCTCATGCTTGTGGTCTTAGACAAGGAGACCCGGTGTCTCCCTTGTTGTTTGTGATTGCCATGGACGTCCTCACGAAGATTTTCAGCAAGGGTGCGGATGAGGGAGTTCTGAGCTCATTTCACGGAATCACGGCCATCCAAAGGGTGTCTATTTATGCGGATGATGTGGCCCTATTCGTCAGGCCTTCGGAAGGGGACTTGAGCTTTGTCAGAAGTGTGCTTCATGCCTTTGGAAAAGCTTCGGGGCTATGTGTTAACTACCAAAAGTCTTCGGCCATCCTCATCCGTGGCAATGAGCTTGATCAAGCACGCGTTGAGGCTATGTTGCAGTGCAATATTGGGGAGTTTCCTTGCAAGTATCTAGGACTGCAGTTGGTGATCCGGCAGCTTACACGTTCCGAGTGGCAACCGATCATGGACATGGCAAAAAAACTAGTTCTCGCCTGGCAGAGGGGCCTCATTCAACGCCCAGGTCGTCTGATCCTTATCAAGTCGGTCATGTCGGCGAGGCCGGTGCACCACTTCATGGTAATGGATGCCCCAAACTGGGTTTTTGAGGAATTGGACAAGTGGATGTGAGCTTTCCTCTGGACTATAGAGGAGAATGTGAATGGGGGGAAGTGTCTTGTTGCCTGGAACTCGATTTGCAGTCCAGTTTGTTTCAGAGGTCTGGGCGTCAAAAACTTGCAGTTACAAGCGCTGGCACTTCGAGTTTGTTGGGAATGGCTACGGAGAACCAATCCGAGTAGGCCATGGCAGGATATGCACTTGATTGTGGACTCAGAAGCTAGACAAGTGTTTGATAGCTTAGTCTGCATCACGGTGGGGGGATGGTGCCAAAACTCTCTTCTGGCGTGATCGTTGGCTGCATGGAGCATCCATTCTGGATATTGCACCCCAGATACATGGCATGGTGGACTTGAGAAGGAGAAACCGTCGTACGGTGCAGCAAGCTTTGAATAACAACTGTTGGATCCACGATTTGGAGGGAGAGCTCACCTTTATTGGCCACATCCAATTCATAAATCTGTGTCAGGCTATCACAACATTCCCTCGAGACTCTCACACCCCAGACAAATTCACATGGCCTGGGGACGCTTCAGGGCAGTACACGGCTCGATCGATATACAACCGGCTTTGCCAAGGTCTGGAGAGGGTGCCTTACATTGTTTGCACATGGAGGAGTGCGGTGCTGCTGAAATGCAAAATCCATGTCTGGCTTGCTACCCAGCATCGGATTTGGACGTTGGACCGACGAGCTCGACATGGGCTGCAAGATCAACCATCGCCATGCTACACATGTTTGCACGATGAAGACAATGCCGATGATATACACATCCAATGCCCCTATGCGAGACAGGTGTGGCATCAATGTTTAACTGGACTGAATTTGGTGGTGCCTCGGCCACATGGGCAGGATGATCTGTTGGAGTGTTGGTTGCTAGCTAGAGGAAACTTCACCAGGGCTATCAAGAGAGCTTTTGACACATTGGTGGTGGCAGTGGCATGATCGCTATGCAAGCAAAGAAACGCGAGGGTGTTCAACCGGGTAAATCAACAAAAAATGGTCGATGAGCTACACAATTTCATCATGGACGAGATCAAGGAATGGAAGGAGGCCGGTCTAGGTGCTGGATGTTTAGAGAGTTTTCTGAGAGAGTAGGCTTTGTTTCATAGGTGTGGGTGTAGGCTATTTTTTCTTCTTTTGTGTGATGTTCGCATCACTTGCAACTTCTTGTATATATTTATGCCTTCTATAAAAATATGGTACGCCATTGGCGTACTCTCGAATAAAAAAAGAAAAAAGAAATACTTGATATCTTCTATAATGGACTAACTGATGCTTCTAGGGACTTCCTAGATAGTTGTGCTGGTTGTGTTTTCAGGGAACGAACTATTGCTCAAGCTGAAGAATTATTGAATAACATATTGAAAAATTATGATGATTGGACTATTCCTGAACCACCTCCTAAACCCACTCCGAAGAAGAGGGGTATCTTATATCTCAGTCCTGAAGATATGCAAGAGGCAAAGAAATCTATGAAGGAAAAAGGTAATAAAGATGAGGATGTTACAAATTTACCTCCTATTGAAGAAATACATGGGCTTGAAACACCACCACTTCCTAATGTGGTAGAGGTAAATTCTCTTATATGAAATTCAATGATAGTGATGATCCTCATAATAAACATCCTAGTCAATGCCTTTATGAGTTTGATACTTACATTAGGAAGCAAGATCACTTCAATGCAGATGTTATAAAACAATTGAAATATAATTCTGATATGATTGCTCGCTTAAGTAACTTGTTATTTAGAAAGTCAAATGATGTTAGAGGTGTTGGAAAACATGTTTCTATGGTTCAAACCGAGTTAGAACAAGTTGCTAAATCACAAAGACAATTGCTTGATGAAATGAATCATAATATACATGACTTTGCTGTTAGAGTTGGAACTAGAGGAGGCAAAATGACTCAGGAACCACTTTATCCTGAGGGTCATCCAAAGAGAATTGAACAAGATTCACAAAGATCTAATGCTAATGCACCTAGTCCTTCTAAAAAGAAAAAGAAAAAGAAAAAAGGATAGGACTTTGCATGCTTCTAGTGAACCTGAAATAGACAAACATCCTGATAATGAAAAGGAAACTTCCATCTGTGATGCTGAAACTCAATCTGGTAATGAACATCCACCTAGTGATAATGGAAAAGACAATGATGAGGTTCACAAAGACACTCAAATAAATAATGATAAAGAACCAGATAATGATGTTGAGATAGAACCACCTGTTGAGATAACCCACAACCTAAGAATAAAAGATATGATAAAAGAGACTTTGTTGCTAGAAAACACGGTAAAGAAAGAGAACCGTGGGTTCAAAAACCTATGCCTTTTCCACCCAAGTCAACTAAAAAGAATGATTATGAAGAATTTGAACGCTTTGCTGAAATGCTGAGGCTAGTCTTTTTGCGTACTTGCTTGACTGACATCTTCAAAATGCCTCCTTATGCAAAGTATATGAAAGACATCATCACAAATAAGAGAAAAATACCAGAAGCTGAAATATCCACTATGGTTGGTAACTATACTTTCAAAGATGGAGTACCTAAAAAACTTGGAGATCCGGGAATACCAACTATACCTTGCTCTATCAAAAAGAATTATGTGAAAACTGTTTTGTGTGATTTAGGAGCTGGTGTTAGTGTTATGCCTTTCTCTTTATATAAAAGACTTGACTTGAATAAACTCACACCTACTGAAATATATTTGCAAATGGCTGACAAATCAACTACCGTACCTATCATTATCTATGAGGATGTGCCCGTTGTTGTTGCTAATGTTACTATTTTGACTGACTTTCTTATACCTGAGATGCCCGAGGATGACAACATGTCGATTATCCATGGTAGACCCTTCTTGAATACTGCAGGGGCTGTTATTGATTGCAATAAAAGCAAGGTCACTTTTCATATTAATGGTAATGAGCATACGGTGCACTTTCTGGAGAAACAATTCCAAGTTAATGGTATTAATGTTATTGAAAAATCTCTGACAATCACTATTGGAAGTTTTCAAATACCTCTACCTAGAGTCAAAAACAAATATGAAATGCTTATTGTTGGGGAAATGCATATCCCCATTGAGGTAACTTAGTGATTTATGAAAGTTCTTCAGTTTAATGCTAATCGAAGGTGGTTGTTAATAAGACCTGATCAACCTTATTAATGAATCATTTTTGAACGGTATGAAGTTGCTGAATTTAGTAAGCACTACCTACTGTCCCTACTTTTTGTCTCCTGGTGTTATTAGTTAAATAAAATAAAATGCCATGTTTTGTCTGTTTTCCGAATTTCCCGTGCCATAAAAAAATGACCCAAAAATAAAATTTCTCAGAATGCTCTGGAAACCTGATACGATTTTTTCTGAATATTTATGAATTTTTGGTGCAAATAATACCGGAGGGAGGTGCACCAGGTGGGCACAACCCACCTGGGCGCGCTAGGATCCCCAGGCGCGCCCTGGTGGTTTGTGGTCCCCGCGTGGCCCCCCTCACTTATCTCTTTACCCCACATTATCACTTACCTCCAGAAAAAAATCCCCACTGCTCCCTCTACCGTGTTCTTGAGCTCAAACCCGTGGATTTCGATCTCTTAGCTCGAGGCTCCGTTTTCGAAACTGTTTCGGGGGATTGTTGCTTGGTATGTGACTCCACCATTTGTCCAATTAGTTTTTGTTTTAGTGGTTTATACTTTGAATAATTAGCTACTCTTGGTGCTGCTGTAGATGAGCTTGCATGTTGAATTCTTAGTGTTCTAAGTAGTTTGAATTCTTGCTATGGCCTCTATGTATCCCTAGGAGTAGTTGCTATCAATCTTATAAAGGTTTGTTGACAAATTTTTGTAACCTCAAAATTTTTATTTTTAGAAAATTGTACGCGAACATGAATATCTTCAGGAAGTTTGGCTCGAGGAAGAACTCCAAGGGTGTTATTGGGGAGTCTTCTGACAGTGATCTCCACCCTCAGAGGTTGGCAGAAGTACGGCCGTGAGAATGGCCGCACACCCCGTTCCTACAAGAGGCTGGAATTCTTGAGGAGTTCATGCAATATATTGCTAATGCCGGCTGCACAGGTTTCATTACAGATTAGTGTGATCAGCACCAAATCCTCACAAACATTTTTTTTCAAAGTTTTACTTTCCTGCCTAGGAATAATCCTCCTGAAGTGAGCTTTTATTTATATGCTGAAAATGATCAGATACCACTTACTGAATTTTGTAACATATGCATGATCCCTTCTGATGGGAGCTTGGCTGAGCCTAGGCCGGCCGAGTTTGAGGCCTTTTATCGCACTTTGATGGTGGGGGATGAGAGAGGAGTGTCAACCATCACTGCCACTGGCTTACACTTTCCTGTTGTTCGTTACTTTGCACTTTTCATTCCAAAATGCTTGCTCGCTAGGGAGAAGGTGGGTGCACTTAGTTCACCAGACCTTGCTGTTCTACTCGTGCATTAGAGGGTGACAACACTTATAGCTTGGGAGCTATTGGGGCTCGTCGCCTCTGTCTTAATAAGTCTCAAGGCAAAATAAATGGTGGGATTTATGCTAGTCGTTTGACGGCTCACTTCGAGGTTGAGATACGCCCTCACGATTACCCTCTGACCACAATTTACCTTGACCGTGCAGCATGGGTCACCACCATTTTACTGATGATAGATCTCCTAACATCCCTATTCCGTATAACCTGGTTTTTACTGTAAACACTCGTGATATTATTCCATTGCCTGCTCCTGCTTTGTTTGATCTTGTTGCCAGGGCGGATACAGGATTATGCCTGCAGATATCATCGCCTACCGGAACGCTCAGGCTGCTACGGAGGCAGCACAGGAGGAGCCTCAGCAGTGGGATGAGTGGATGCCCAATCCTCATCACCCCTACTACCCTCCAGACTACTGATCGACTACCAAGTTAGGTCAAAAGCCTAAGCTTGGGGGAGTACCTGTTCCTACCGACATTATATTCATGTCCACATACTTCATTTGTCGGTGTTCACACTTTTTCATTGTATCATCCATGCTTAGATTTATTTTACTGCTTTCTTCTTGTGTGTTTGAAAAACTTAAGAAAAAACAAAAAAAAATGTTGTAGCAATTTACTTTCTATGCATGCTTAGTAGTAATATTAAAAAGAAAATCCAAAAAGATTTCCTTATTCTTCTTATTGCTTGTTGGCAGCTTTCTCGTGTAAATAGTTTTCCTCGTTTTTGCTTTTCCCTTGTATTTGCCCGTTCTAGAAAACCAAAAACTCCAAAAATATTTCAGTGTGTTTCTCTGAACTTCTTTTCTTTTTATTCGAGTCTTACCAAGGAGAAGACCACGATGAAAATGTTGAGTGGCTCTCATATGAATTAATTGTTGAACTAATAAGAGCACATTTTACCTTGTCTTCTCCTGTTGAATAAAATGCTTGCAAATTCCAGCTTAGTCCATGGCAGTCTTGCACTATTATTATTTTCATATCGTTCGCTCGTACAAGTGAAAGGCAATAATGACGACATCCGATGAACTAGCCGTGGCAGGGAGAAACTGGTATGAACTCGACTTGTTCTGTTTTTGTAAATATGTTTAACCTAGTATCCATGATTCAGCCCATTATGATTAAACATGTTTGCAATGACAATTAGAGATTATAGTTTCTCATGCCATGCATAAGTAGCTGGGAGTTGATAATGATTTATCTTGGATATCAACATAGCGTTAAAATGATTGTGATGTAGTATGATGATATGGTATCCTCCTCTGACTGTTCGAGTGGCTTGGCTTGGCACATGTTCCTGCATGTAGTTGAATCAACACCAACATAGACTCTATGATATTTATGTTCATGGTGTTCATATCCTACTCATGCTAGTGTCCAATGTTACTTACACATAATGCATGGTTATGATCATTGTTGCTCTCTAGCTGGCCGCTTCTCAATCTAAACAGCTAGCCTTCGCCTATACTAAGTGGGAACTCTGCTTGTACATCAAAAACCTTGAACCCAAAGTTATTCTAGATAAGTCCACCATACTTTCCTATATGCGGTATTACCCTGCCGTCCAAAGTAAATTTGCACGTGCCACCTCTAAAAACTTCTAAAAATTATCCTTTTTGTGTGCCTGGATCGTTCGTGGAACGACAGGAGGTGGTCGGTATCTTCCATGCTAAGCGGGTTATTCTCAGGTCGAGTGTTTATTCACTCGCCATCGCACGAGAAAATGGGCGGTAATAGGGATTCCCAGTCTCGAACTCAAAAAATGCAAATAATTAAACAAAACTCTCCCGGGACTGATGTTGGTATGGATGACATCCGTTACTTCGGACAAGCCGTGGAGTGTGATTGATGGTGGAGGGGGAGTAAACCTTTACTTTTATCGCTTGGGAACCGCCACTAACGTGCTTAGCATGGAAGATGTTGATAACTGATGTTCATGCAGTGAATAAGAAGGGTGCATGTCTCAAAATATCATTTATCTCTGTTTTTAAAAGTGAGCTTTGGCACCTCTACAAATCACCGCTTCCCTCTGTGAAGGGACTATCTATTTACTTTTATGTTGTGTCACAACCTTCTAAAACAAGCGCAAGAAACTGAGTAGAGCACATCTGTCATGATTTATGCATTATGTGTAGCTCATATTGGGTGCATCATGATTAGATATTTTCTACCACGAATTACAATGTTTAGTCGCTGCTTGAACTTTGGAGGTGCTCTGCATATATGTTTTGCGGTCTCAGAAAGGGCTAGCGAGATACCACTATTGTCATATTATATCATGGTTGTTTTGACAACGTGTTGCTGTTTGAGATATTTTATTATTGCTCGCTAGCTGACTATGTCATTGATATGAGTCATTATAATCTTTAAATGTTATTGTTGACATGGTTAGTTACAATGTTGGCTGAAAACCTAGGTGTTGTTTAAGCCTATTTATACAAACACGAGCAAAAGAGTTCATAATTTTTTTTCTTTCTCACTTTCAGTTTATCAACTGAATTACCTGAGGACAAGCAAAGGTTTAAGCTTTCGGGAGTTGATATGTCTCCAACGTATCGACTTTTTCTCATGCTTTTCCTCTTGTTTTGGACACTAATTTGCATAATTCCAATGAAACTAACCCCAGACTGATGCTATTTTCAGCAGAACTACCATGGTGTTGTTTTTGCGCAGAAATAAAAGTTCTCGGAATGGAACGAAACTTTGCGAGGATTTTTTATATCAATAATAAGAATTTCTGGAGCCAAGACCTGCAGGAGAGGGGAACCTGGGTGGGCACAACCCACCAGGGCGCTCCCCCTCTCCTGGCGCGCCCAGGTGCGTTGTCCCCACCCGGTGGCCCCGCAGACGCCCCCTGATACTATAAAATCACATATTTCCAGAAAAATCAGGGAGAAAGAATTATCATGATCCACGAGAGGGAGCTGCTGCCAAGCCCTGTTCTTCCTCGGGAGGGCAGATCTAGAGTCCGTTTGGGGCTCAGGAGAGGGGGATCTTCGTTCTTCATCATCACCAACCCATCTCCATCGCCAATTCCATGATGCTCCCCACCGGGCGCGAGTAATTCCTTTGTAGGCTCGCTGGTCGGTGAGGAGTTGGATGAGATTCATCATGTAATCAAGTTAGTTTTGTTAGGGCCTGATCCCTAGTATCCACTGTGTTCATAGATTGATGGTGCTATGACTTTGCTATGCTTAATGCTTGTCACTTTGGGCCCGGGTGCCATGAACTCAGATCTGAACCGTTTATGAATTCATCATTATATCCATGTTCTAGATCTGATCTTGCAAGTTATAGTCACCTACTACGGTTATGATCCGAAAACCCCGGAGTGACAACAACCAGTCCCACTCTCGGTGATGACCGTAGTTTGAGGAATTCATGTATTCACTATGTGTTAATGCTTTGTTTCAGTTCTCTATTAAAAGGAGGCCTTAATATCACTTAGTTTCCAATATGGACCCCGCTGCCACGGGAGGGTAGGACAAAAGATGTCATGCAAGTTCTTTTAATAAAGCACGTATGACTATTTACGAAATACATGCCTACATTATATCAATGAACTAGAGCTAGTGCCGTATCGCCCTAGGTTATAACTGTCACATGATGAATATCATCCAACAAGTCACCGATCCAATGCCTACGAATTTGTCTCATATTGTTCTTGCTAAGTTACTACTATTGCTACTACTATCGTTACTGCTACAATATCACTGCTACCACTGTTACAGTTACTGTTGCTGCTGTCAAAACTATCAAACTACTTTCCTACTGATCACTTTGCTGCAGATAATTAATCTCCAGGTGTGGTTGAATTGACAACTCAGCTGCTAATACCTTCAAATATTCTTTGGCTCCCCTTGTGTCGAATCTATAAATTTGGGTTAAATACTTACCCTCGAAAACTGTTGTGATCCCCTATACTTGTGGGTTATCAGCCATACATTAGGTACTTGGATCAGTTGGATCACAAAGACGTTCGACTACATCAACCGCGTTACTAAATGCTTCCGCTTTTGGTCTACAAGGGTACGTGGACACACTCTACTCTTTCGTTGCTATGCATCTCCTAGATAGATCTTGCGTGATGGTAGGATTTTTTTGGAATTACTGCATTCCCAATAGGGGAGAGTGTGTCTACGTACCCTCATAGATCGTAAGCGGAAGCATTTCACAATGCGGTTGATGTAGTCGAACTTCTGCGTGCTTCAACCAAGTACCGAACGCACGGCACCTCCGCGTTCTACACACGTTCAGCTCGGTGACATCCCTCGCCTTCTTGATCTAGCAAGACGTCAAGGTAGTAGATGAGTTCCGTCAGCACGACGGTGTGGTGACGGTGATGGTGAAGTGATCTCCGCACGGCTTCGCCTAAGCATTTCGAAAATATGACCGGGCGTGTAAACGATGGAGGGGGGCGCTGCACACGGCTAGGCAATTGTCTGGGTGTGCTAGGGTGCTCCCCCCCATATATATAGGTGGGAGGGAGAGGGGAGGCTGCCAGGAGGCGCCCCAAGTAGGCCAAATCCTACTTGGGGTCCTCCCCTTGGCTGCCCCCCTACCATGTTTGTCGGAGGGGGAAGGAAAGAGGGGGGAGAGGGAAGGAATGGGGAATCCTATTCCACTCTTTCATTCCCTTCCCCTCTTTCCTTCTCCTCCTAGGCTGGCCCATATGGGGGGCGCACCAGCCACTTTGTGGCTGGTGTGTTTCCCCTGTTGGCCCATAAGGCCCATATCTTTTCCCGGGGGTGCCCGGAACCCCTTCCGGTGACCCGGTAAGTACCCGGTACCCCCCGAAACACTTCCAGTGTCCGAATACCATCAGCCTGTATATCAATCTTTACCTCTCAACCATTTCGACACTCCTTGTCATGTCCGTGATCTCATCCGGGACTCCGAACAACATCCGGTCACCAAATCACATAACTCATACAATATTATATCATCATCGAACGTTAAGCATGCGGACCCTACGGGTTCAAGAACTATGTAGACATGACCAAGACACCTCTGGTCAATTACAAATAGCGGAACTTGGATGCCCATATTGGCTCATACATATTTTATGAAGATCTTTATCGGTCGAACCATTATGACAACATACGTAATTTCCTTTGTCCATCGGTATGTTACTTACCCGAGATTCGAATCGTCGGTATCTTCATACCTAGTTCAATCTCATTACTAGCAAGTCTCTTTACTTGTTCCATAATACATCACCTTGTGACTAACTCCTTAGTCGTTTGCTTGCAATCTTATGATGTGTATTACTGACAGGACCCAGAGATACCTCTTCGATACCCGGAGTGACGAATCCTAATCTCGATCTATGCCAACTCAACAAACACCTTCGGAGATACATGTAGAGCATCTTTATAATCACCCAGTTACGTTGTGATGCTTGATAGCACACAAGGCATTCCTCCGGTATCTGGGAGTTGCATAATCTCATAGTCGAAGGAATATGTATTTGACATGAAGAAAGTAATAGCAATAAAATTGAACGATCATTATGCTAAGCTAATGGATGGATCTTTTCCATCACATCATTCTCCTAATGATGTGATCCCGTTATCAAATGACAACTCATGTGCATGGTTAGGAAACCTTAACCATCTTTAATCAACGAGCTAGTCTAGTAGAGGCTCACTAGGGACACGTTGTTTGTTTATGTATTCACACATTTATTAAGGTTTCTTATCAATACATTCTGGCATGAATAATAAACCTTTATCTATACCTACTATTAAAGGGAATAGATATTCTCGGTTAGGTTTAGTCCTTTTCGTTTGATTTTTGTTTGGTTTGACGACACACTAATGCTTTTCGTACGCTAAGCCATCTGGGCCACATACGTGTACGTTGATGGGCCTTCTATGAGTTTTCATAGAGACTGCAGAAAATAATTGGGTCAAAATAAATCAACATTGTGGCAATTGAACTGAGGACCTCCTGTCCGGCTATTCAATGTAACAATCAACGAGCTATGCATATTTCACATTTACTAATCCCACCTCGCTCTTTTTATGATGATTCTGTTCAGTAAATATTTGAGCGGCCTCGGAAATCAACCAACAGACGGTTAAAACAAAGAAGAGCAGACCTCATGTTAGGGCGAGCTAATTAAGCGAATATTCAAATTGATGGGGCTAATTAAAGAAATGATTTGAGGTAAAGGTATGATAATTAAAAGGACGGATCTGCAGGCTTTAATGTGGTGGGGCTACTAAATCAGAAAAGGAATGATTTTCCTTTTGAAAAAACAAAGGATTAGATTCCCGACTAAAACGAGGGTGAGGACGTCATGATAATTAATGGAAAGATTATACTTAAATGAAATTAGTGGAAGATTATGCCTGGCAGAGAAAATATAAACGCGGCTAAATTGCATCCTATTTTTATGTTTATTTTGTAGAAGATGTTGCGTTGGAACATGTTCTTAGTGAAGCTGGTACTATGAGACATTATCCTTGCATAAAACATCAAATTTTCCCGTTGCAACGCACGGGCATATGTGCTAGTCATTAATAAGGAAATATAAAATAACAACTTTATTATTGCCTCTAGGGCATAGTTCTTTCAGTCTCCCACTTGCACTAGAGTCAATAATCTAGATTACATTGTAATGAATCTAACACCCATGGATACTTGGCGCTAATCATGTTTTGCTCGCAGAAGAGGCTTAGTCAACGGGTCTACCCCATTCAAATCCGTATGTATCTTGCAAATTTCTATGTCTCCATCCTTGATTTGTTCAAATGAAGCGTCTCTTGATGTGTTTGGTTCTCTTGTGAAACCTGGATTCCTTCGCCAAGGCAATTGCTCCAGTGTTGTCAAAAATATTTTCATTGGACCCGATGCACAAGGTATTATACCTAGATCGGATATGAACTCCTTCATCCAGACTCCTTCATCTGCTGTTTCCGAAGCAGCTAAGTACTCCGCTTCACACGTAGATCCTGCCATGATGCTCTGCTTGGAACTGCACCAACTAACAGCTCCACCATTCAATATAAATATGTATTCGGTTTGTGACTTAGAGTCATCTGGATTAGTGTCAAAGCTAGCATCGACGTAACCATTTACCGAAAGCTCTTTGTCACCTCCATAAATGAGAAACATATCCTTGGTCCTTTTCAAGTACTTCAGGATGTTCTTGACCGCTGTCCAGTGATCCACTCCTGGATTACTTTGGTACCTCCCTGCTAGACTTATCGCAAGGCACACATCAGGTCTGATACACATCATAGCATACATGATAGAACCTATGGTTGAGGCATAGGGAATGACTTTCATTTTCTCTCTATCTTCTGCAGTGGTCGGGCTTTGAGTCTGACTCAACTTCACACCTTGTAACACAGGCAAGAACCCTTTCTTTGATTGATCTATTTTGAACTTCTTCAAAACTTTGTCAAGGTATGTGCTTTGTGAAAGTCCTATTAAGCATCTTGATCTATCTCTATAGATCTTGATGCCCAATATATAAGCACCTTCACTGAGGTGTTTCATTGAAAAAAATCTTATTCAAATATCCTTTTATGCTATCCAGAAATTCTATATCATTTCCAATCAATAATATGTCATGTACATATAATACCATAAATGCTACAGATCTCCCACTCACATTCTTGTAATTACAGGCTTCACCGAAAGTCTGTATGAAACCATATGCTTTGATCACCTCATCAAAGTGTATTCCAATTCCAAGATGCTTGCACCAGTCCATAGATGGATCACTGGAGCTTGCACACTTTGTTAGCACCTTTAGGATCGACAAAACCTTCTGGTTGCATCATATACAACTCTTCTTTAAGAAATCCATTAAGGAATGCAGTTTTGACGTCCATTTGCCAAATTTCATAATCATAAAATGCAGTTTTGACATGATCCAGACTAACTTAAGCATCGTTACGGGTGAGAAGGTCTCATCGGTGGTCAACCCCTTGAACTTGTCAAAACCTTTTGCAACAAGTCGAGCTTTGTAGAAGTTGACATTACCATCAACTTCAGTCTTCTTCTTGAAGATCCATTTATTCTCAATGGTTTGCCGATCATCGGGCAAGTCCACACTTTGTTCTCATACATGGATCCTATCTCATATTTCATGGCCTCAAGCCATTTATCGGAATCTGGGCTCATCATAGCTTCTTCATAGTTCGTAGGTTCGCCATGGTCTAGTAACATGACTTCCAGGACAGGATTACTGTACCACTCTGGTGCGGAACATGCTCTGTTCGGCCTACTAGGTCCAGTAGTAACTTGATCTGAAGTTTCATGATCATCATCATTAGCTTCCTCTCTAGTTAGTGTAGGCATCACAGGAACAGATTTCTCTGATGTGTTACTTTCCAAATTGAGAGAAGGTACAATTACCTAATCAAGTTCTACTTTCCTCCCACTCACTTCTTTCAAGAGAAACTCCTTCTCTAGAAATGTTCCATTCTAGACAACAAAGATCTTGCCTTCGGATCTATGGTACAAGGTGCACCCAATTATTTCCTTAGTCCTATGAAGATGCATGATACATCTCCAACGTATCTATAATTTTTTATTGTTCCATGCTGTTATATTATCATTCTTGGATGTTTTACAATCATTTTATAGGAACTTTATATCATTTTTGGGGACTAACCTATTGACATAGTGCCAAGTGCCAGTTGCTGCTTTCTGCTTATTTTTACATCGCAGGAAATCAATATCAAATGGAGTCCAGACGTAGCAAAAGTTTTTGTGGATTTTTTCTAGACCAGAAGACACCTGTTGGGCCAAGAAAGTACCCGAGGGGAGCACAACTCACCAGGGCGCGCCTAGGGGCCCAGGCGCGCTCGGGTGGGTTATGCCCACCACGGTGGCCTCCTACACCACCTCTTTGCTCTATAAATACCCCAATATTCTAAAAACCCTAGGGGAGTCGATGAAAATCAATTCCAGCCGCCGCAAGTTGCAGAACCACCAGATCCAATCTAGACACCATCATGGAGGGGTTCATCATCCTCATTGGTGCCTCTCCATTTGTTGGGGAGGCTGATTCACCAACACCTATGGGGACAGGGCCCCTTTCGGTTCGGTGAGGGCGGAGGCCGCACAAAGAGCGGATCGAGGCGGTACATGCGAGCGGTTTTTACCCAGCTTCGGGCAGCACGGATGCGTAAAACCCTATAGCTGCTTGTTTGTGTATATTGAATCCTTGCTCAGGAGCGATGGACGCTATCAGACTGAGCGTGGGAGTGTTTCTGGTGTTTCGAATGAGCCGAACTGGCCGAACCTCCTTTACGTTGTGCTTGGGCCTCCTTTTATACTTTCAAGGGGTCACCGATAGGTGGCAACGTAGACTAGAAGGGTAAAAATGGAAAAGGATGTGGTAGGTGCAGCTACCGCTACTGTGGATACAGTGCACCCTACCTAACACTGACGGCAGGGGACAAAGTCATTGAATGCCTGCCTGAGTTGCCTAAACAGTGCAAAAAGTGACCGTTAGGAGCGCCACCATTTGCCACGATGGCCTTCTCTTCATCTCCGCTTGCCACCGCGCACCCCTAGCTGCACAGCCTCCTGCCACGTGTGCTTGGGAGAGTCCTAGAGCGACACGTTAGCAGGTGTGCTGGAGCGCGGGCACAAAGTGGGGGTTTCTCGCGGCAAGCTCCTTGCCGCGGTCATCGTCTTGTCGTGTTTGGGAGCTTGTTGCTCACCGGGCCTTGCCGGGACGCAGGGCGCGTCGCGGCAAGCTTTCTTCGTATGCCTTGAGTGGCCTTCCCGGCAAGCTCCTCTTGCCGGGGTCTGGGTTGGCCTTCCCGGCAAGCTCCTCTTGCCGGGGCCTTGGTTGGCCTTCCCGGCAAGCTCCTCTTGCCGGGGCCTTGGTTGGCCGCCTCATCCATTTACTTTGACGTTCTCAATGCCGGCTTCTGGCAAGCATGTTGCCGAGAAGGCTTTTATCTTCGGCAGAGAACTTCGACATTCTCGATGCCGGCTTGCGGCAAGCTTGTTGCCGAGAAGGCTTTTATCTTCGGCAGAGAACTTTGACGTTCTCGATGCTGGCTTCCGGCAAGCTTGTTGCCGAGAAGGCTTATGGCGAAGAACTTCGTCGTTCTTGTCACCAAGAAGATTGGTCCTAAAGGCGTTGCCAGCCCCCGGGCCATAACTGCGTTTAAACATGACAAGTGATTAGCATCTGAAGTTCACTTAACTCACTTGCAAATTTTGACTTCTGCTACATATTCCCTATGCCTGCTGGAATGCTTTCCGGTGCGTACGATCCAGCCAGCAGCGCTTGAGGGAACGGGCCCTTAGCGGCTATTCGGGAACGTCGCCTCCCGGAAAGGTTTACCTTCTTGGCTCTAGCGCAACCGCACAAGTTGCCGAGCGGACTCGAGGCAACATGGAGTGCAACTAGCCCCGAGAAGGTTCCTTGGCATACAGGTCTATGCAGAAATCTCAAATAAGTAGTGCATGGTATCTTCCTGTTCAACCTCTCTTTGTACGTCCACCCTACGCTTTCTAGGGAAACTTGCCGGTGCAGGCACCCTTGCCGCGAGCGCCGAGTGCGGAACTTCAGCAGCCTGCTGGCAGGGTTGCTACCGACAAGCAACCTTGTCGTAACTAGTTGCAGCTCACTTAAGTTGTTGAGCGGACTCGAAACAAAGTAAGGGCGCTAGCCGCTCACTTAAGTTGTTGAGCGGACTCGAAACAAAGTAAAGGCGCAACTAGCTACGAGTTGGTTCCTCCGCGCACAGGTTTTCCATACAAAGAACAAGATCTCCGAGGCGGATAACCTTATATAGAAAGGAAATATCTAAAGTTTCGCATGACTTAGCTTTTCTGTTGCCGCACTGGCGTCGTTCTTTTGGTCGCCTGCTTCTTAGGAGCCATGACGATGAAGAACAGCTGAGCCTTGACGAGGACGGAACGGCTGCCGCCGAAGTCCCCTACCTGGCGCGCCAGAGATGTCGGGGAGGCTGATTCACCAACACCTATGGGGACAGGGCCCCTTTCGGTTCGGTGAGGGCGGAGGCCGCACAAAGAGCGGATCGAGGCGGTACACGCGAGCGGTTTTTACCCAGCTTCGGGCCGCACGGATGCGTAAAACCCTACTGCTGCTTGTTTGTGTATATTGAATCCTTGCTCAGGAGCGATGGATGCTATCAGACTGAGCGTGGGAGTGTTTCTGGTGTTTCGAATGAGCCGAACCGGCCGAACCTCCTTTACGTTGTGCTTGGGCCTCCTTTTATACTTTCAAGGGGTCACCGATAGGTGGCAACATAGAATAGAAGGGTAAAAATGGAAAAGGATGCGGTAGGTGCAGCTACCGCTACTGTGGATACAGTGCACCCTACCTAACACTGACGGCAGGGGACAAAGTCATTGAATGCCTGCCTGAGTTGCCTAAACAGTGCAAAAAGTGACCGTTAGGAGCGCCACCGTTTGCCACGATGGCCTTCTCTTCATCTCCGCTTGCCACAGCGCACCCCTAGCTGCACAGCCTCCTGCCACGTGTGCTTGGGAGAGTCCTAGAGCGACACGTTAGCAGGTGTGCTGGAGCGCGGGTACGAAGTGGGGGTTTCCCGCGGCAAGCTCCTTGCCGCGGTCGTCGTCTTGTCGTGTTTGGGAGCTTGTTGCTCACCGGGCCTTGCCGGGACACAGGGCGCATCGCAGCAAGCTTTCTTGGTATGCCTTGAGGGGCCTTCCCGACAAGCTCCTCTTGCCGGGGTCTGGGTTGGCCTTCCCGGCAAGCTCCTCTTGCCGGGGCCTTGGTTGGCCTTCCCGGCAAGCTCCTCTTGCCGGGGCCTTGGTTGGCCTTCCCGGCAAGCTCCTCTTGCCGGGGCCTTGGTTTGAGTACCTTGTTCTTGAATGGTCTTCAAGGGAGCCCCGGAGGGTCTTGGCGGTCACCCGGCAAGCCTTGCCGCGGGGCGCTGCCACTGCCCGTGCACGAGTTCGGGATACTAGGGTACCCCTACTCTAGTACACCGACACCATTGATGCGTGAGTAGTCCATTATAGACCTACGGGTTCGTAGTTAGTAGCTAGATGGATTCCTCTCTCTCTCTCTCTCTCTCTCTCTCTCTCTCTCTCTCTTGATTCTCAATACAATGGTCTCTTGGAGATCTATTTGATGTAACTCATTTTGCGGTGTGTTTGTTGGGATCCAATAAACTTTGAGTTTATGACCAGATCTATGTTTTTATCCATGAAAGTTATTTGAGTCTTATGATCTCTTATATGCATGATTACTTAAAGCCTCGTATTTCTTGTTCGAATCTTTGGTTTAGTTAGGCCGACTAGATCGATTTTTCTTGCCATGGGAAGAGGTGCTTTGTGATGGGTTCGATCTTACGGTACTTGATCCCAGTGACAGAAGGGGAACTGACACGTATGTATTGTTGCTATTAAGGATAACAAGATGGGGTCTATTTCTACATAAATTTATCTTGTCTACATTAGGTCATCATTCTTATTGCATTACTGTGTTTCTCCATGAACTTAATACACTAGATGCATGCTGGATAGCGGTCGATGTGTGGAGTAATAGTAGTAGATGCAGACAGGAGTCGGTCTACTAATCTTGGACGTGATGCCTATATAATGATCATAGCCTGGATATCGCCATAATCATTTGAAGTTCTATCAATTGCCCAACAGTGATTTGTTTTCCCACTGTATGCTATTTTTCTTGAGAGAAGCCACTACTAAAATCTACAGCCCCCGAGCCTCTTCTTAATAATGTTTGCCTTCAAGATCTATTTTTATTCGCTTTTATTTTCAGATCTATTAATCCAAAAATACAAAAATACCTTGCTGCAATTTTTATTTATTTATTTTCTTTCGCGTTCCCGCGAGATCTATTTATCCAAACTACTACAATTTTACCTATCTTTTTACTCGTGAGGGATTGACAACCGCTCTCTTACGTCGGGTTGCAAGTATTTGTTCTTTGTGTGCAGGTACTATTTACATGGTGTTGCATGGTTCTCCTACTCGTTCGATAACCTTGGTCTCATCACTGAGGAAAATACCTACCGTTGTTGTGTTGCATCATCCCTTCCTCTCTGGGGAAATACCAACGTAGTTCAAGCCAACATCAAAAGGAATTTCTGGCGCCGTTGCCGGGGAGACATCACCAAAATCTACCAGGTTCCTAATCTCAAATCTCATCTCCTTGCAAATTACATTATTTGCCATTTTCCTCTCGTTTCCCTCTCCCCCACTTCACAAAAAATTGTCGTTTTATTCGCCCTCTTTTTCGTTCGCCGTTTTCTTGTCAGATCTGTTTTTGAGTGCAATATTGTTGCGTAGTCACGATGACTCAAGAGAACACCAAGTTGTATGATTTCTCCAATACCAACAACAATGATTTTATTAGCACTCCGATTGCCACTCCCGCCACTAGTGCGGAGTCTTGTGATATTAATGTCGATTTGTTGAATCTTGTTATGAAAAATCAATTTTCCGGTACTCCTAATGCGGATGTCGCGTCCCATCTTAACACATTCGTAGAATTATGTGATATGCAAAAGAAAAAAGATATGGCCAATGATATTGTGAAGTTGAAATTATTCCCTATTTCTTCGTGAGATCGTGCAAAAATTTGGTTTTCTTCTTTGCCTCGCAATAGTATCAATTCTTGGGATAAATGCAAGAATTCTTTTATTACTAAGTATTTTCCGCCCGCGAAAAGTATTTCCCTTAGAACCCAGATCGTGAATTTCAAGCAACTTGAACATGAGCATGTTTCACAATCTTGGGAAAGGTTGAAATTAATGCTAAGGATTCACCCAACTCATGGGTTAAATCTTTGGATGATCATACAAATTTTTTATGCGGGATTGAATTTTGTCTATAGAAATCTTTTAGATTCCGCCGCAGGTGGTACTTTTATGGAAATTACTTTGGGTGAAGCTACTAAATTGCTAGACAATATTATGGCAAATTATTCACAATGGCATACCGAAAGAGCTCCTACTAGTAAAAAAGTTAATTCAGTTGAAGAAATTTCTTCTTTGAGTGAAAAAGTTGATGCTCTTATGAAAATTGTTGCTAATAAAAGTGCCCATAGTGATTTTAATGATGTGCCTTTGTCTACTTTGTTTGAGCAAAATAGTGATGCCATAGATGTGAATTTTATTTCACGAAACAATTTCAATAACAATGCTTATAGAGGTAATTTTAATCCTAGGCCTTTTTCTAGTAATTCCTCTAATAATTATGGTAATTCCTATGGTAATCTTTCTTATAATAAGAATAGGAACACCTCTGATCTTGAGAATAATATTAACGAATTTATTAATACTCAAAAAGTTTTCAAGGCTACAGTAGAAGAGTAGCTGAATAAGATTGATGATATGTCTAGAAGTATTGATGGAATTTCTCATGATATAGAAAATCTCAAGATGAAAAATTTTGTGACTAAGGTAGAAGAGTCAATTAAAGCTCTTTATGTTTCTGGGGCGAAGCCAAATTGCAAACAATGACTCACGTGGCATCCTCCCAGTAGAACAACAGAATCTACGAGAAGAGTGGACGAACCTGCCGAATGACACGCATGCCTACAGGATCAGCATGCACATCCAACATGAAAACGCCAAAGATCACGTAACCAAATCAACGAATCAATCCAGGGCGCGCATGCAGGCCAATGTGAACACGCCGATCTAGCCCACGTGCACACCAATGGAAAACTCGGCACAAATCCTGTGGAGGACCTGCTGGAGCCACCCGAACAAATCCACACGGCCACATCCCCACTAAATAAATTGTCATCTCCCCATTGGTCCGATTAGCACTATTTAAAAAACTCGAAAAAAACCAAGGTAAATGAAACTGAGCTTGGTGTAGTATATTTGAAATTTAGAATTAACGTGACATATTTTTATTGGCCTGATTTAGGTTGTAAAAGAAGTAAAAAAATATCAAACAAGAAACTTGGTGAGAAATAGGGTGAAGAAAAATTGCAATACACACCCATAATTGTACATGCCGATGGAGAGGAAGTTGAGAAAATTTGCAACTAAAGTTGTGTCCACACACCAGATCCTACCCCACCACGCCCCAAACAAATATACGTGTCACCCATACATAGGTCCCTAAGTCACTTTCACCCAAGTGGCCAAACGTGGAAGCAAAATCCTTTTCAGATATAGTTGTTTGGGTATAATACAATAACAAAATATGAATGAGGTTGCAATAGTACTTAAAGTAGTGATTTGCTTTCTTATACTAACGGATCTCACGAAGGTTTTGTTGAATTTTGTGTGATTGAAGTTTTCAAGTTTTGGGTGAGATCGGGATGGATGAAGGAATAAGGATTAGCAAATGGCTAAGCTTGGGGATGCCCGAGGCACCCCAAGATAACATTCAAGAAGTATCAAGCAACTAAGCTTGGGGATGCCCCCGAGTGGCATCCCCTCTTTCTTCTAACAACCATCAGTATTTTACTTGAAACTATATTTTTATTCGTCACATATTATGAGTTTTGCTTGGAGTGTCTTGTATGATATGAGTCTTTGCTTGTTTTGCTTCGTGTTTTAAGTCATCTATCCTTGACGTACACACCTAGTTGAGGGAGCCAAAATTATGCTTTGACTTGTTAGAATTGTTTTCTATGCTTCAGTTAAATCTTTATGAGCTATGGAATTGCTCTAGTGCTTCACTTATATCTTTTTGAGCACGGTGTGCTTTACTATTTTTGAAGAAATGCTCTCATTCTTCACTTAGATTTATTTGAGAGTTAGTAATTTTTTTAAGAAATTCTCTCTTGCTTCACTTAAATTATTTTGAGGGAAGAAAATTTTTATGCTCATGTTCTTCACTTAGATTTGTTTGAGCTATCAAAAGCAACATATGAAATTAGTCCCAAAGTGATAGATATTCAAGAGGGATATAATAAAAACTTTCATGAAGATCATTGGACAAAATAAACTTGATTATTAGTAATAGTTTTGAGATATGATGATAGTGATATGTGAGTCATGTTGATGAGTAATTATGCTTTAGTAAGAATATTGGTGTTAATGTTTGTGATTCCATATGCAAGCACGAAAGTCAATAGTTATGCAATGAAATTACATCCTACTTGTGGTGCATTATTCGGTGTTAGTTATGCTTAATGCTCGTTTATGAGAGTTTTCGTTTCTTGGTTGGATGCTTCCCAATCTTTTGCTAGCCTTCATTTGCATTAAGTATGATCACTACTTATGCATCCAAAATCCTTTAAATCAGTTTTTGCCACATGAGTCCACTATACCTACCTATATGCACTATTCTTTTGCCGTTCTAAGCAAATTTTTATGTGCCATCTCTAATTTTCAAAATATATTTCTCTTTTGTGTGCTCGTATCGCTCATGAAACGGTAGGGGGTGGCTGATATATTTCCATGCTAGATGTGTTATTCTCAAGATGAGTGTTTATTCACTTTTCATTACACGAGAGTACGGCAAAGGTATTAGGGATGCCCAGTCCCGAAATGAAAAATGAATTTACTTTATGTTGTCAAATAATAAATTCCTTGGAAAGTGTTGGTATGGAAGGCATCCGTGGATACGGTTAGCCACGGAAAGTGAAAGTATGGTGGAAAAATGAATAAACTTTTTTTTATATTTGGGAACCACCTATGATACATCTAGCATGGAAAGTGTTGGGAACTACTCGATCGTTTTCGTTGACAGGAAAAGCATGCCACCCAAAATGTTTTATCTCTCTTTTTTTTGCTTCGAGCTCTGGCACCTCTACCAATCCCTACTTCCCTCTACGAAGGGTCTTTCTATTTACTTTATGCAATTTTTATTTTACTTGAGCCCCCATCTTCTCTTATAAAGCACCAACTAAGGGGCACTATGATCGTACTTGAGAATTGGGTGTAGCTAATATGCGAGTGTGTTTCATGAATGGATCAATGATTGAGCATGATAGGCTAGGGATAACTTGCTTTAGTGTTGATATTTTGAAAGACATGATTGCTTGTTGATATGCTTGAGTATTAAAGTCCTCATGTCAAAACTAGACTATTTCTTTGAACCATATAAAAAGTCCAAATGTCCATGCTACAAAGAAAAGAATATGCGATGAACATGTTAGGCAGCATTCCACATGAAAAATTCTGTTTTTATCATTTACCTACTCGAGGACGAGCAGGAATTAAGCTTGGGGATGCTGATATGTCTCCAATGTATCAATAATGTTTGATTGTTCCATGCTGTTATATTACCATTCTTGGATGTTTTACAACCATTTTATAGCAACTTTATATCATTTTTTGGGACTAAACTATTGACATAGTGCCAAGTGCAAGTTGCTGTTTTCTGCTTGTTTTTTACATCACAGGAAATCAAAATCAAACGGAGTCAAAACGCAGCGAAACTTTTTGTGGATTTTTTCTGGACCAGAAGACAACTGTTGGGCCAAGAAAGTACCTGAGGGGAGCACAAATCACCAAGGCGCTCCTGGGGCCCAGGCGTGCCCAGGTGGGTTATGCCCACCTTGGTGGCCTCCCGCATTACCTCTTTGCTCTATAAATACCCCAATATTACAGAAACCCTAGGGGAATCGATAAAAATCAATTCAAGCCGCCGCAAGTTCCGGAACCACTAGAACCAATCTAGACACCATCACAGAGGGGTTCATCATCCTCATTGGTGCCTCTCCGATGATGCGTGAGCAGGTCATTGTAGACCTACGAGTCCGTAGTTAGTAGCTAGATGGCTTCCTCTCTCTCTCTCTCTTGATTCTCAATACAATGGTCTCTTGGAGATTTATTTGGTGTAACTCTTTTTGTGGTGTGTTTGTTGGAATCCGATGAACTTTGAGTTTATGATCAGATCTATGTTTTTATCCATGAAAGTTATTTGGGTCTTTTGATCTCTTATATGCATGATTACTCGAAGCCTTGTATATCTTCTTCGAATCTTTGGTTTAGTTAGGCCAACTAGATCGATTTTTCTTGCCATGGGAAGAGGTGCTTTGTGATAGGTTCGATCTTACGGTGCTTGATCCCAGTGACAGAAGGGGAACCAACACGCATGTATCGTTGCTATTAAGGATAACAAGATGGGGTCTATTTCTACATAAATAGGTCTTGTCTACATCATGTCATCATTCTTATTGCATTACTCTGTTTCTCCATGAACTTAATAAACTAGATGCATGATGGATAGCGGTTGATGTGTGGAGTAATAGTAGTAGATGCAGGCAGGAGTCGGTCTACTAATCTTGGACGTGATGCCTATATAATGATCATTGCCTGGATATCATCGTAATTATTTAAAGTTCTATCAATTGCCCAACATTAATTTGTTTACCCACCATAAGCTATTTTTCTTGAGAGAAGCCACTAGTGAAATCTACGGCCACCGGGTCTCTTCTTAATAATATTTGCCTTCGAGATCTATTTTTATTTGCTTTTATTTTCAGATCTATTAATCCAAAAATACAAAAATACCATGATGCAATTTCTATTTATTTATTTATTTTATCTTGCATTCCCGCGAGATCTATTTATCCAAACTACTACAATTTTACCTATCCTTTTATTCGTGAGGGATTGACAACCCCTCTCTTATGTCGGGTTGCAAGTATTTGTTCCTTGTGTGAGGGTGCAGTTTACGTGGTGCTGCGTGGTTCTCTTATTGGTTCGATAACCTTGGTCTCATCATTGAGGGAAATACCTACCGTTGTTGTGTTGCATCATCCCTTCCTCTGGGGAAATACCGACATAGTTTAAGCCAACATGAACACACTTCTTCGATTTGGGTTTGAGCTTATCAGGCTGAAGCCTTTTGACATAAGTGTCGCAACCCCAAACTTTAAGAAACGACAACTTAGGTTTCTTGCCAAACCAGAGTTCACAAGTGTCATCTCAACGGATTTAGACGGTGCCTTATTTAACCTGAATGCAGCTGTCTCTAATGCATAACCCCAAAATGATAGTAGTAAATCGGTAAGAGACATCATAGATCGCACCATATCTGATAAAGTACGGTTATGATATTCGGACACACCATTACGTTGTGGTGTTCCAGGTGGCGTGAGTTGTGAAACTATTCCACATTGTTTTAAATGAAGGCCAAACTCGTAACTCAAATATTCGCCTCCCCGATCAGATCGTAGAAACTTTATTTTCATGTTACAATGATTCTCCACTTCACTCTGAAATTCTTTGAACTTTTCAAATGTTTCAGACTTGTGTTTCATTAAGTAGATATGCCCATATCTGCTCAAATCATCTATGAAGGTTAGAAAATAACGATACACGCCACGTGCCTCAACTCTCATCGGACTGCATACATCGGTATGTATTATTTCCAATAATTCATTGGCTCGCTCCATTGTTCCGGAGAACGGAGTTTTAGTCATCTTGCCCATGAGGCATGGTTCGCAAGTATCAAATGATTCATAATCAAGTGATTCCAAAAGTACATCTGCATGGAATTTCTTCATGCGCTTTACACCAATATGACCTAAATGGCAGTGCCACAAATATGTTGCACTATCATTATCAACTTTGCATCTTTTGGCATCAATATTATGAATATGTGTATCACCACAATCGAGATTCAACAGAAATAGACCACTCTTCAAGGGTGCATGACCATAAAAGATTTACTGATATAAATAGAACAACCATTATTCTCCGATTTAAATGAATAACTGTCTAGCACTAAACAAGATACAGATATAATGTTCATGCTCAACACTGGCACCAAATAACAATTATTCAGGTCTAAAACTAATCCTGAAGGTAGATGTAGAGGTAGCATGTTGACGGCGATCACATCGACCTTGGAACCATTCACGATGTGCATCGTCACCTCGTCCTTTACCAATCTTCCTTTAATCCATAACTCATGTTTCGAGTTACAAATATGAGCAACCGAACTAGTATCAAATACCCAGGCGTTACTACGAGCATTAGTAAGGTACACATCAATAACATGTATATCAAATATACCTTTGTTCACTTTGCCATCCTTCTTATCCGCCAAATACTTGGGGTAGTTCCGCTTCCAGTGACCAGTCCCTTTCCAGTAGAAGCACTCAGTTTCAGGCTTGGGTCCAGCTTTGGGCTTCTTCCCGGGAGTGGCAACTTGCTTGCAATTCTTTTTTAAGTTCCCTTTCTTTCCCTTGCCCTTTTTCTTGAAACTAGTGGTCTTGTTAACCATCAACACTTGATGCTCCTTCTTCATTTCTACCTTCGCGGCCTTAAGCATTGCGAAGAGCTTGGGAATTGTCTTGTTCATCCCTTGCATATTATAGTTCATCACAAAGCCTTTGTAGCTTGGTGGCAGTGATTGAAGAACTCTGTCAATGAAACAACCAACTGGAAGATCAATTCCTAGCTGAGTCAAGTGATTATAATACCCATACATTTTGAGTATGTGTTCACTGAAAGAACTGTTCTCCTCCATCTTGCAGCTATACAACTTGTTGGAGACTTCATATCTCTCAACCCGGGCTCGCTGGTCGGTGAGGGGTTGGATGAGATTCATCATGTAATCGAGTTAGTTTTGTTAGGGCCTGATCCCTAGTATCCATTATGTTCTGAGATTGATGTTGCTATGACTTTGCCATGCTTAATGCCTGCCACTTTGGGCCCGGGTGCCATGATTTTAGATCTGAACCGTTCATGTTATCACCATTATATCCATGTTCTAGATCCGATCTTGTAAGTTATAGTCACCTACTACGTGTTATGATCCGGCAACCCCGGAGTGACAATAGTCAGGACCACTCCCGGTGATGACTGTAGTTTGAGGAGTTGATGTATTCACGGTGTGCTAATGCTTTGTTCCGATTCTCTATTAAAGGGAGGCCTTAATATCCCTTAGTTTCCAATAGGACCCCTCTACCACGGGAGGGTAGGACAAAAGATGTCATGCAAGTTCTTTCCATAAGCACATATGACTATTTATGAAATACATGCCTGAAATGGAGCTAGTGTCATATCGCCCTAGGTTGTGACTGTCTCATGATGACTATCATCCAACGAATCACCGATCCAATGCCTACAAATTTACCTTATATTATTCTTGCTAAGTTACTACTGCTGCTACTGCTATCGTTACTGCTACAAAACCATTGCTATCACTGTTACCGTTACTATTGTTGATACCGCTATTATCAAAACTATCATATTACTGTGCTACTGTTCACTTTGTTGTAGATAATTAATCTCCAGGTGTTGAATTGACAACTCATCTGTTAATACTTGCAAATATTATTTGGCTCCCCTTGTGTCGAATATATAAATTTGGGTTGAATACTTCACCCTCAAAAACTATTGCGATCCCATATACTTGTGGGTTATCAAGACCTTTTTCTGGCGCCATTGCCGGGGAGCATAGCTATATTTGTTGAGTCACTTGGGATTATTATCATATTATCACTATGAAGAATCTGAAGGATGCTAAGACTAATATTTTCCCTCTAAGACGAGGGGACGTAAGGAACTGCTATCCAGCTCTGCTTTGGATTCACCTTTTGTTATAAGTAAACTTGCAACACACCACATGATATTAATTCTGATATGTCACAAGTTATTGATGATGCTACTTCTGCTATGAATGCTACTCATGATGATGCTAGTACCTTGCTTGATGATGATGTGCCACTAGGTGAATTTCTTGATGAACGAATTGCTAGAGTAAGACAACATGATAATGTTGAAACTGATGATGAGCTTGAAACTGAAAATCTTGAAACACCTACTAGAACTAGCCCTCCTAGATATGAATTGCCAAAGGTACCGGAAGGTTATGCTATGAGTGAGGAGGCAACTAGAGATATTCTTGCTTGTAAGGATAGAGATGATCTAGAAAAATTATTATGCAAGTATAAAGAAAGATCTTTGAATGCTAAAATGAAATGTGATCCTAAGTTTGCTACGTCACCTATCTTTATTGATGATAAGGATTATGAGTTCTCTGTTAACCTAGAGTTAATTACTTTGGTTGAATCTGATCCTTTCCATGGTTATGAAACTGAAACTGTTGTGGCACATCTTACTATATTGCATGACATAGCCACCCTTTTTGCTCACGATGAGAATATTCGCTATTACTATATTCTCAAGTTATTTCCGTTCTCATTAAATGGTGATGCTAAAGCTTGGTACAATACTCTTGCCCCTGGTTGTGTGTGTAGTCCCCAGGATATGATTTATTACTTCTCTGAAAAATATTTCCCTCCTCATAAGAAACAAGCTGCCTTGTAGGAAATATTTAACTTTGTGCAAATTGAAGAAGTGAGTCTCCCACAAGCTTGGGGGAGGCTTCTCCAATTGCTTAATGTTTTTCCTAATCACCCTCTTAAGAAAAATGAAATACTTGATATCTTCTATAATGGACTAACCGATGCTTCTAGGGATTTCCTAAATAGTTGTGCTGGTTGTGTTTTCAGGGAACAAACTATTAAGCAAGATGAAGAATTATTGAATAACATATTGAAAAATGATGATGATTGGACTCCTCCTGAAACACCGCTTAAACCCACTCCGAAGAAGAGGGGTATCTTATATCTCAGTCCTAAAGATATGCAAGAGGCAAAGAAATCTATGAAGGAAAAAGGTATTAAAGCAGAGGATGTTAAAAATTTACCACCTATTGAAGAAATACATGGGCTTGAAGCACCACCACCACCTAAGGTGGTAGAGGAAAATTCTTTAATGAAATTCAGTGATAGTGATAATCCTCATAATAAACATCCTAGCCAATGCCTTTATGAGTTTGACAATTATATTAGAAAGCAAGATCACTTCATGCAAATATTATGAAACAATTGAAATACAACTCTGATATGATTGCTCGCTTAAGTGACTTGCTATTTAGAATCTCAAATGATGTTAGAGGTGTAGGAAATCATGCCTATATGGTTCAAACTCAATTAGAACAAGTTGCTAAGTCTCAAAGAGATTTGCTTGATGAAATGAACAATACTATAAGTGACTATGCTGTTAGAGTAGCAACTGGAGGATGTAAAATGACTCAGGAACCACTTTATCCCGAGGGACACCCAAGGAGAATTGAACAAGAGTCTCAAATAATTAACACTGATGCACCTAGTCTTATAAAAAGAAAAAGAAGACAAAAATCAATAGGACTTTGCATGCCTCTAGTGAACCTGAAGTAGAAAAACCTCCTGATGATGATAATGAAGTTTCTATCTCTGATGCTGAAACTCAATCTGGTAGTGAACACTCACCTTCTGATAATGAAAAACACAATGGTGAAGTTCATGAAGACACTCAACCTATTAATAAAGAACCAGATAATGATGTTGAGATAGAACCAACTGTTGATCTTGATAACCCACAACCCAAAAATAAAAGATATGATAAAAGAGACTTTGTTGCTAGAAAACACGGTAAGGAAAGAGATCCATGCACTACATGAATCAGGCACTTTGCCGTTTGCCATGGCTGATGGCAAAGGCTTTCCTGGCCAGCAGGCGGCAACAGGTCCGACTGAATAAGCTATGGCAAATGCCTCTTTGCCATCTACCGGCAGACGTCAAAGATGGAAAGGCCTTTGCCTTCTGCTGGCAAATGACAAAGAGCCTGGACGGCACATGTGGCAGCTTAGGTCCATTAAGGGGTTAACGGCGTGCTTTGCCATCAGCTGGCAGACGGCAAACATATTTGCATCTTTGCCGTCTACTGGCGGATGGCAAAGATGCAAAGGTCTTTGTCGTCTGCCAGCAAATGGCAAAGTGGCTGTATAGCCCCTATTTTTTGTTTTTTCTTAAATTCATTCAGTTTGACAGAATTTCACAAATATAGATATATACATATATACACACATTTCAAAATAATTCCAACAAGCATACCAACAATGAGTTTCCAACAACATATCCAACATACAAGTTTCCAACAACATATCCAACATACAATGGTTTCCAACAACATATCCATACATACATATCCAAAACAAGTTTCCATAATCAAAAACGAAGCACAAGGAGAAGAGTACACTCCATCAATGCAAGATTCCTCATTTAAAGCAAATCTGCAAATTAGGAAAGATGAAAGTTAAAAGAAGAAGAAGAAGAAGAAGACTAGCTAGAAGAAAAAGAAGAAAAATAAGAATAATAAGAAGAAGAATTTATCTTCTCTTTCTTTTTCTCCTCTCCTCTTCTTTATCTTCTTCTTCTTCTAACTAAGGTAGGTAAAAATGCTAAGTGTGTAGGTCATTTTAGAGCTAAGCTAGGTAAATAGGTCATTTTGGAGCTGACCTAGGTAGTTATGCCATTTTTGAGCTAACTAAGCATATTTATTCATTTTGGAGGACAAAATGGTAAGTGTAGGTCAATTTAGAGCTACCCTAGTTAAAATTCGTCATTTTGGAGCTAGGTAAGGTTATTTTGTCATTTTGGAGGAAAATAAACTAATTATATGATAGTTTGGAGCTAAACCAAAGTTTTTATGCCATTTTTTTACCTAAGTAAGCTAATTATGTCATAAATGAACTAGGTAAGCTAAGTATAGGTCATTATTTAGCTATCCTAGTTAGTTATGACATTTCTTTAGCTAACTAAGCATATTAAGTTATTTAGGAGGAAAAAATGCTAAGTATAGGTCATTTTATAGCTATCCTTGGTAGAATATGTCATTTTGGAGATAAGTAAAGTTATTATGTCATTTTCAAGGAAAATAAGCTAAGTATAGGTCATTGTCGAGCTAAGTAGGTCATTTCTTAAGCTAAGTATGCATTTGTTAAGAAAAAGACTTGGGAAAACTTACCATCATCACGGAGGTGAAGGACCGGTCGGGTTTGCGCCAGTGCCAGATGGAGAAGGACCGGTCAGGGTTGCGCCAGTGCGAGATGGAGAAGGATTGGTAGATGCTTGTCGGGAGGCGTGCTGCACCAAAGATCATTTGCAATGTCTAGTTAGCATGATGCAATTCAAATGTCAATACTAGTATCTAATGACCATTCAAATGGAACCCACCGTGTCCGCTATACCAATCTGGGGCATCGGCGGAGGGGTCTGACCGTTTTTCTTGCACACGGACTGCACATTTTCTTTTCGTGAGTCACTCATATTAATTAGTAATGAAACAAACATTACGTGCATGATTTGGCTAATATGTAGGCGAAACTTACCATGAGGAGCTCGTATAGTGCCCGGTGACCCACGTCGTTCTGGTTCCTCTCCTCCTCCAATAGACTAGTCGTCCTCTCCTCCAACTCCCTCTCCCTCTATGTCGCCTGCCTGTTTGCGTCTGCCAGAAGCTCCTAGGCCCTAGCCTCAATGGCGAGCTCCATTGGTCGTGGTCGAGGCCTCATCTCAGGAAGAGACCTCGTCTGGCGCTTCTTGATCTCCGAGAACCTTCTAGGACAATGTATCAGTCCATCCCCAATGGCTACTGAGCCATGCTTCCTCCTATCACCAGATAGCATCACGAGCTCAGGATCAAAGGGCTTTGGCTAGGGTTGAAGTCCTCCCCTTTCATCGCCTTCGCAAAGTCTCTGTACCTCACGAGCTTGTTGTGGGAGCAGATGTCGGTGAAGCTCTCTGGATGATCGAGGTCATCCTCCGAGAATGCCTTGGCCTTCTTGAACGGGGCACTATGGGCCACGGCATAGAGGTCGTACAACAGTGGCACCTCCTTCTTGTTGTGTCGCGCCTAAAAGAGAGGAACAAATTATTAGTTCAGGGCTCAAGCTAGCATGAAGAATGAAATTGCATGAATCGTTAAGGGCTCAAACCACATACCTAGTGATCCCCATACTCAAACAGGTTGGAGCTCCCTTGATGGTGTGGCACACATTGCATCTGGGCACACTTATCCTTGTCCTTGTTGTGGACAGCTAGCCATTGGGGAGAGAACCACTCATCCACCAACCTGTCCCAACAGTCCATCCTATCCGCACACCATCTCGGGGGCACCTAAGTTAGACAAAGAGAAATTTCAGCGCTACGCCTACTAATCAAATCAAGGAAACTAAGTACAAGGCCTTAAGAATAAGTAATTACCTTCATCTACTTCTCCTTACTTAGATACTTGTCGCGGCACTTCTTCTTGTCCCTCTTGATGTTAGTCGAGGCATAGTAGTCTCAAATAGCATGCACCCGAGCCTCATGCCGTAAGTCATGAATTAGGTGCTTGCACTCGGCTTCGAGAACCATAGCCGCGTCCGCCTCATGTTCCTCAAGACACCTGTAGAAGGTCTACAATTAAACAAGACAACACTTATTAGTACAATCACTAGGTAATGTTGATTTTTAATTCTGTAAAGGGGAAATTACCCAAAACCACCGTCTCACAATGTTGGCCACCGTCTCGCACACGAAACCGTCGACCCTCTCCTCCAGTGGGTCTGGGGCAGCCTCGTATAGCTCCCAGGTCAGTGCTAGCTGTGGAACATCACCCTCACCGGGAAACGTGACCCACCCCGTGAAGTGATGCTGGCAAATCACAGCAAGGACCTGGTTGGGCCTGCGGACACCAGAGGCGTGTATCCAACCCCTGCAGTATGACAAGGCCAACACATTAGATATTAATTTGAATAAACATGAAGGCAAAAGATTTAAAAAGAGTAAATGCACTTACTTCTCCCCGTTAGGCTCAATCAACCACCTCTGGTCGTGGGTCGCCGGCACGGACAGGAGCTTTGTACCACCACGCTGGTAGACCTTCTTGTCCCCCTCAACTAGCTCGCCCTCGCTGTAGCTATTGTCACAAAAGGTGTCCTAGCCACCATCAGCATGGCCACTAGTCTTCGTAGTCATGTGGGACGAAGACTTTGGGACTCGAGGCTCCTGGGACGAAGACTCTGGAACCCGAGTCTCGTCGGACGTAGGCTCGGCGAACCGAGGCTCGTCAGCCCGAGGCTCGTCAGCCCGAGGCTCGTGGACCGGAGTCCAAGATGGGTCCAAATCAGACGTGTCCACCTGAGACGGAGCACTCCGGTGGTTCGGAGAATCAGCTGGGGGTGGCAACAAGGAAGGCATAGCAGCCTTCCAACCTCTCCTACCGCCACGATCACCTCTAGCTGCAACCCTCTTCGTCTTTCCCCGACCTCTCCCAGCCGAAGAAGAAGCGCCCGCCGGTGTTTGCATGTTGTCTACCAGCGCTCTCCGAAGGTGCTGGGGTGGAATAATAGCACACCTCCCAGCACGCATCGAGGAAGGAGGCTCGGAGCGCTCTCGACCCGCGCCCACCATCTATCAACACCTCCAGTGACAAAGAGTAAACGAAATTAGTACAACATAAACATAATAAAAACAATTGAGTGTGTACATCATCATGAACATAATAAAAAATTGAATACCTAATAACATGAACTAATTAATAATATATATATATACATAAAAATAATTGAATACCTGACCTAACTCATAATTCACAAATATATGACCCCGTCGGCCTCTAGAAGGCTGAAGAGCACCTTTTTTGGGAGGTGTCGGGGGTCGGGGTGTCGGGGGTGTCGTGTCGGGGTCGGGGTGTTGTGTTGGGGTCGGGGGTGACGTGTCGGGGTCTCGGGGTGCCGTGGGTGTCGTTTCGGGGTCGGGTGCTGTGTCGGGGTCGGGGTGCCGTGTAGGTGTCTCGGGGTGTCATGTCGGGGTGTCATTGGTGTCGTGTCGGGGTGCTGTCTCGGGGTCGGGGGTGCCGCGTTGGGGTCAGGGTCGCGGTGTCAGGGTGTCGAGGCGGGGTCGGGGTGTCATGTCGGGGTCGGGGTGTCGGGGTCAGGGGTGCTGTCTCGGGGTCTCAGGGTGTCGTGTCGGGGGTTGGGGTGCCAGTGGTGTCGTGTGGGGGGTTGGGGTGTCAGTGGTGTCATGTCGGGGTGATGTGTCAGGGTCGGGGTGCTATGTCAGGGTGTCGAGGCGGGGTCGGGGTGTCGTGTCGGGGTGTCGGGGTCAGGGGTTGGGGTGTCATGGTCGGGATAGCAAGTCCTCGACCCCTTGGTGACCCTTGACCCTCGACCCCTCGACTCCTTTTCCCCTACTTCTTTTTTTCATCTTCTACTTCTACTTTTTTTCATCTCCACTTCTACTTCTTTTTCTTCTTCTTCCTTCTTCTTCCTTCTTCCTCTTGTCTTCTTTTTCTTCTTCATTTTCCTTATTTTCCTTCTTCCTCTTGTCTAAAATATTTATGTTGGGTTTCTAAAATCAGTTGGGGACGGGCAGCTTGTTTCCATGGCTAGCTATAAGCGCTAAAAGAACCGGCCCTTATATGATGTCTATGGTTTGATGACTTACTCCTCTATCGCTGCATCTAGATACGGCAGATGTGTCCGTGGACATTTGGTCTCGTACGTTTGCTTAACAATGTTTGGGTTGCTCTTAACACTTGGATGCACCCGAACAATTGTCTTTCATAATGAAGGTAAACGAGATCAACTACTTGAATCCTAAACTAGTTGTAGTAGGAACCACGTTGTGAGACCAATAATACACCCCACAGTGGTTGAAGCGGATGCGAGTAAAAGGTGTATTAAAATGGGTTGCATTTGGAATGTGGCCGGATAATGATAGTGGCTAGGTCGATCCCCACTCTTGCCCCACTATAGCTACAATTTGTGTCATCACCCCTTAAAACGAGGAAAAGCAAGCACTGCCCTCAATCGAAAAGCAAACGGTTGGCTTATTCCCTCGCTCGATACAAATTATGAGAATAAGGTAGATTATCTGGAATGGTGATTGACGAAGAACATGAAAACAACGATCTCGCAACTAAACCAAACCACACTAAAGAGGGGTTATGGCCGACTAATTATATCCGTCGCATCTCCAGCGGCAGCGCCAGAGCCAGCTACACTTGGTTTAGTTGTGACAAATGTGGAAATAAGCTTCTCCCAGCGACAGTAGACTTTAGTTCTTCTTTTTTGTTTTATTTTTTCTTCTTCTTCTTCTTTTTTCAATGTTTTCTCCTCCTAGTCCTTTTAGGTCTTCTTTCTTTCTTTTCTTTTCTTGTTCTTGGGCTTATCTAACTAAGTAATTAACCTAAAAACTAACTAAGTAATTAACCTAAAAATAACTAACTAACTAATTAACCTATGTACAGTATGGTAAAACAACTAATTAATTAACCTAAAAAACTAACTAACTTACTAATTAACCTAAATCAAAAAACAGCAAAAAAGGTAGAAAAAAGGAAAGAAAACCTCACGAAGGGGCAGAGCGGTGCCGGGTGTCGGTGTACTAGAGTAGGGGTACCCTAGTATCCCGAACTTGTGCACGGGCAGTTGCAGCACCCCGCGGCAAGGCTTGCCGGGCGACCGCCAAGGTCCTCCATGGTTCCCTTGGAGCCATTCAAGAACAAAGTATTCAAGAAAAGGAGACAAGGCCCCGGCAAGAGGAGCTTGCCGGGAAGGCCAACCAAGGCATTTCGAGGAACTTGCCGCAACGCGCCACGCGTCCCGGCAAGACCCGGTGAGCGACAAGCCTCCGGGCGCGGCAAGACAACAACCGCGGAAAGGCGCTTGCCGCGACAAGCGGCCACTCTGTACCTACGCTCCAGCACATCCACCAACGTGTCGCCCTGGGGCGTTTCCAGGCACGCGTGGCAGGAGGCTGTGCAGCCAGCAGTGCGTGGTGGCATGCGACGCTGACAAGATCGCCATCGTGGCGAGCGGTGGCGTCCCTGACGGTCCCTTTTTGCACTGTTTGCGCGACGCAGACGGGCATTTAATGCCTTTGTCCCCTGCCGTTAGGGTTAGGTAGGATACACTGTGCAGGTAGCTATACCAACCACCTCTCTTTTTCCATTTTACCCTTGTTTACGTTGCCACTTGTCGGTGACCCCTTGAGCATATAAAAGGAGGCCCATGCGCAACGTAGAAGGGGTGGGGTTGGTTCGAACCCAGAAAATCATATACGCTCGGTCTCGTTAGCAGCTAGAGTGTACTGTAGCACTTAGCGCTCTTGAGCAAGAACACAATACAATCAGACAAGCAGCAGTAGGAGTATTATCTCTCCGGAGAGCTCCGAGCTGGGTAAACTGCTCGTGTGCTTCGCCTCGATCTGCTCTTCGTGCGATCTCCGCCCCCCGCCGAATCGAAAGGGGCTCGGTCCGCCGGTCCCATAGGTGTTCGTGGATCAGCTTCCCCGACATCTTTGGCGTGCCAGGTAGGGGGCGTCGAGGTTGTGTGAACCTGATCCGACGTTCACACGAGCTAGATCTTCATCTTCTTCATTGACATGCCACCGAAGAAGAAGGCTTCGGAGGCAGCTGTTCCGTCCACGTCGAGCCCACCACCACCGGAGCAAACGGGTGGTGGGGTGGACGCTGGCGGAAGAACAGACATCGATGAGGGAGCTCATGGCTCTACCAGATCCAAGGACAAGGCTGCGCAGACCTCGGCGTCCGTACATGTTCCGTGCCCATCTCAGGAGGCGCAGGACCGACAGCGTCATGGTGTTCGCAGTACCATACGTTTGTTGGACCAAGATCGAGCTGGTGGATCTCGGGGTGCTCAAGACCAGCATGCACGCCAACATGCTGGCACGAGCAAGACACGGTCGCCTGGACGGGTTACTGCTCCTTCTAACATAGATAGAAGTCCGAGCACATCCCGCTCCTCGCACCGTTCGCCACTGCCGCCCACCACTCCAGCAGAAGCTTTGGCGCGAGCTCAACTGCTCCTGGATTACCCTCCAACGGCGGACAAGAATGATCAATGGAGGGCCACCATTCAGAGTCTCATCGGCTTCGCCAACGGCGACACTCCGCGGCAGCCAAGTACGTCACTGCCGCGGCAGGACCGCCAGGCGCGAGCCAATGGCGACGAAACCGGTGGGGGTGCAACCACCATGCACTCTCCACCCCGAAGGCCAAGATTGCCGACTCGCCGGGTTCACCTCGACAGCGACTCCACCGCATCATCGGATCCACGAGCTCGTCGCGATCAACGCCAAGTTCTTCGCGAACGACAGCAAGAAGACGCTCGTACTCGCATCGAGCGCCGAAGAGAAGCGCGGCTTCAATCTAACCAGTGCGCTGGGCCCTCCGTTGACATGCATGCGCCAGGGGAACCAGGCGACTTGCCGTACGTGGTAGGTTGCCCTGCGTTCACTCGTGAGCTGCGGCAAGTCCAGTGGCCCAGCAAGAAGAGTTTCAAGCCAGACGTACCGGAGAAGTACGACGACAAGACACATCCGTCGGAGTTCCTTAGCATCTACACCATTGCGGTGCAGGCTGCCGAGGGACGAGACGACAAGATCCTTGCCAACTACTTCCCGCTGGTGCTCAAGCCCAACGTCAGATCCTGGCTCATGCACTTGCCGGACAACTCCATATCCTCTTGGGCCGATCTATGCCATCAGTTTGTCGGCGCCTTTACAGGCGGCCACAAGCCTCATGGCCAAGAGAGCGACCTTCATCTGCTCACCCAGAAGGAAGGAGAGTCCCTGCGCAAGTACATTCAGAGATTCAGTAGCGTACAACACAACATCCCAAATGTCCACCCTGCCGCGGTAATCAGCGCGTTCCATCAGAACGTGCGGAACCGCAGGATGCGGGAGGAGATGGCGATGTGCAAGATCAGAGACGTCAGTGAGCTATATGCCCTGGCCGACAAGTGTGCACGTGCTGAGGAAGGGAGGAGACTCCCCGGAGAGAATATAGGAGCAGGAGGATCTGACAGTGAGGATGCCGCCCCGGCAAAGAAAAACCGGCGGCGGAACAACATGAAGAAGAAAGGCAAAGAGGTGCTAGTCGTTGAGCAGTCCGGCAAGAAAGCCAAAGCTGGTAGCTCCGGCAAGGAGATTGCCGCGGGCACCAACTGCCAGGCTGTGGCGGTCGCCGACAAGCAGGATGGCACCAACAAGCAGTACTGCAAGATCCACCGCACCAAGGGCCATGATCTTCAGAGCTGCAAGAAAGTCGAGCAGCTTGTCGAGCAGCAAAAGGTTGAATACGAGCGGCGCGACAAGGAGAAAGCCCAGGAAGATGCTGGAGGAGCCAGCAAGAAACGTCCCAGCCGAGGAGGACGCCGCGGCAAGGCTAAGCAGCGGCAAGGAGATAGACCTCCCCGCGGCCGCGACAAGGATGAAGATGACGACGATGATGAAGATATGGATGATGACGAGACCGACGAGCAGGAGTTCCAGAAAGCCACAGAGGTCCTGTGTGTTGACGGTGGTGCTTCTCTGCATACTTCACACCGCCAGCTCAAGCAGTGGGTGCGGGAAGTCAATGCGGCAGAACCACCCGTCGAGTCACGTAAGCCTCTGAAATGGTCCAGCATGCCTATCATCTTTGATACTGAGGACCACCCTGATCGCATAACTGCGGTCGGGTGCTTGCCGATGTTGGTTTCACCAACTATCCGCAACCTCAAGGTCACTAAGATGCTAGTTGACGGCAGGGCAGGCTTGAACCTGATCTCCTCCGTGGTACTCCAGAAACTCCAGATCCCTGATGGCGAGCTCGAAGAGACCGGCACATTCCAAGGAATCAATCCGGGAAGGAGCAAGCCGAAGGGAAAGATCACGTTGCCGGTGACATTTGGCAGTGAGTTGAACTTCAGGACTAAGAGGGTCACTTTTGACGTTGCTGACTTCCCATTGCCTTACAATGGGATACTCGGCCGTCCAGCACTCGCCAAATTCATGGCAGCCTCTCACTATGCATACAACGTGCTAAAGATGCCAGGCCCGATAAGTGTCATCTCTGTCCCTGGCGACAAGAAGGATGCCCTTATCTGCGCCGACAAGATCTACCGGGAAGCAGCAGCCGCAACAGATCGCAGGTCACTTGCCGTTGCAGCCCCCGGGGGGAAGAAGAAGACCAAGTCCGGCAAGAGCTCTGATGCCCACTCCGGCAAGCGCACCTCTTCGGAGTGCTGCGCTACCATCGAGGACGCACCATCGAGCTCCACCGGCAAGTGTAAGAAGACAATGGCAGCTCCACCAGAGACCAAGAAAGTGTCCGCCAAGGAGGATGGCACTGGTGGTACCTTCACCATCAGTGCCACTCTCGACCCTAAATAGGAAAGCGCGCTCGTTGCTTTCCTGCGGGCGAACATCAACGTGTTTGCGTGGCAACCGTCTGACATCCCCGGTGTTCCCAGGAAAGTAATCGAGCACCATCTTGCCGTCTGCCCTCATGCGCGGCTCGTCAAGCAGAAAGTCAGGAAATAGGCATTGGAGCGCCAAGAATTCATTGCAGAAGAGATCAAGAAATTGGAAGCAGCAGGCCTTGTCAGAGGAGTGCTCCATCCTACGTGGTTGGCCAATCCTGTAGTCGTGCGCAAGGCAAACGAGAAATGGAGGCTTTGTATCGACTTTACCGATGTTAATAAAGCTTGTCCCAAAGACCCATTTCCTTTGCCGCGCATCGACCAGATTGTTGACTCCATGGCCAGATGTGATTTGCTTTCATTTCTTGATGCATACTCAGGATACCATCAGATCTTCATGGCAGAAGAGGATGAGGAGAAGACCGCATTCATCACCCCGTGTGGCACATACTGTTTCGTACAGATGCCTTTCGGTTTGAAGAATGTTGGTTCAACATTTGCAAGGGTAGTCCATGATGCTTTTCAACCGCAAATGCACAAAAATGTGGAAGCCTACATGGATGACATAGTGGTCAAGAGCAAAGACAAGGCGACTCTGATTCAAGATTTAGACGAAACCTTTGCAAATCTGTGCAAGATCAACCTCAAGCTTAACCCCGAGAAGTGCGTGTTTGGAGTCCCCTCCGGCAAGCTTCTCGGGTTCTTTGTGTCTCAATGCGGAATTGAGGCCAATACCGAGAAGATCAAGGCCATTGAGCAGATTGAAGCACCGAAGCGCGTCAAGGATGTACGAAGACGGGTTTATCTCTAGGTCTGCTGAGCGCGCCCTGCCATTTTTCAAAATATTGAAAAAGGCGGGTCCAATGAAATGGACTCCGGAAGCGGAGGCTGCGTTGCAGGACTTAAAGAGATACCTATCCTCCACTCCAACACTTGTCGCACCTAAACCACAAGAGAAGGTGCTGCTGTATATAGCGGCGACCAATCAAGTGGTTAGTGATGCGTTAGTAGCGGAGAGAGAGGCGGATGATGAGCCAGCAACCATGGCAGATGCATCCAGCGACAAGCAGAGGACTTCACCGGCAAGCTCTGGTCCCGACAAGGATGGATCTGCGCAGGAGCATGAGAAGATGCAGAAGAGAATGGTGCAGCGCCCAGTTTACTTTGTCAGTTCCCTTCTGCAGGGGGCTAGGTCAAGGTACTCTGGTGTGCAGAAATTGCTTTTCAGCCTCCTCATGGCCTCGAGAAAGCTGCGCCATTACTTCCAAGCACATGAGATCACAGTCGTCACTCGTTTTCCGCTGAAGAGGATACTGCAAAATCCAGAAGCAACAGGCAGGATTGTCGAGTGGGCGCTGGAACTGTAAAGCTTTGGCCTCAAGTTTGAAAGCACTTCAACTATCCAAAGCAGAGCATTAGCAGAGTTCATAGCAGAATGGACGGTGCACTTCAACACCAGATGAAGAAATTCCAGAAACGAGCATCCCCGTCAAGGAAGCAAGTGAAGAGTGGCTGATGTACTTTGACGGTGCCTTCTCGCTGCAAGGCGCCGGTGCGGGCGTGCTACTAGTTGCACCCACCGGAGAGCACCTCAAGTACGTAGTCCAGATGCACTTTCCCAAGGAGCAAGCCACAAACAATACCGCAGAGTATGAAGGGTTGCTTGCTGGTCTCAGGATCGTGGCAGACCTTGGGATCAAGAAGCTCATTGTCAGGGGTGACTCACAGCTTGTCGTCCGCCAAGTGAACAAGAATTATCAGAGTCCATTAATGGAAGCTTACGTTGATGAAGTGAGAAAGCTAGAAGAGCACTTTGACGGCCTACAGATGGAGCATGTTCTGAGAGCTCAGAACGACATTGCTGATGGCCTGTCAAAGTGCGCCGCACTTAAGTTACCTGTGGAACCAGGGATCTTTGTGCTCAAGCTGACTCAACCATCCGTAACACCATCAACTGGACAAAGCAAGAAGAGGAAGTTGATTTCTGGTGACTATTTTCCGGCAGAGCTTCCTGAAGCCGCCGCTAAGAAGGTCCTCAAGATCAACACCAAAGATGCTGAGGAGCAGTCTGCTCCGGCAAGCCATGGGGTTTGTTCCGTTGAAGCAGACGCTCCCGGCAAGCTTTGCTCCGGCAAGCTTGCCGGGGAACATCAAGCTCCGGCTGAGCCGCAAGTTCTTGCCGTAGAAGCGGATGTTCCCGCAGCAGCAGATGTGCCGTTACTCCTTGTTGTCGAGCCGCAAGCTCCAACATGGGCACAACAGATTGTCCATTTCCTTCAGACAGGAGAACTTCCCGAAGAGCAAGAAGAAGCGGAAAAAGTAGCCCGGCAGTCAAGTATGTACCAGTTTGTCGACTGCACATTGTACAGAAGAAGACTCAACGGTGTGAAATTGAAGTGTATTCACCGGGAAGATGGACAAAAGCTATTGGCAGAGATACATGGAGGTATATGTGGTCACCACATTGGCGCAAGAGCACTTGCCGGCAAAGCTTTCCGGCAAGGTTTCTTTTTGCCGACAGCCCTCCAGGATGCAACTGCACAAGTAACCAAGTGTGAAGCGTGCCAGTTCCATTCTAAGCAGATACACCAGCCAGCTCAAGCTCTCCAGACGATCCCTTTATCCTGGCCATTTTCGATCTGGGGGCTCGACATCCTCGGCCCCTTTCCCCGAGCTGTCGGGGGCTTTGAGTACTTGTACGTTGCAATCGACAAGTTCACAAAGTGGCCGGAAGTGGAAGCAGTGAGGAAGTTGACAGCATAGTCAGCAGTCAAGTTCTTCAGGTCGATTGTTTGACGTTTCGGGATCCCTAACAGGATCATCACCGACAACGGCACACAATGCACGAGCCGCACCTTCATGCAGTACGTCCAAGATCTTGGCGCCAAGGTCTGCTTTGCTTCTGTTGCTCATCCGAGAAGCAACGGTCAAGCGGAGAGGGCAAATGCTGAAGTGCTGCGCGGACTCAAGACCAGGACTTTTGACAGGCTGCGCAAGTGCGGAAGGAACTGGATTGAGGAGCTGCCAGTGGTTCTTTGGTCGATCAGGACGACGCCAAATCGAGCCACTGGCCAGACACCTTTCGCTCTAGTCTATGGAGCAGAGGCAGTTCTCCCCACGGAACTCGTATACGGGTCACCTCGAGTGCTCGCTTATGATGAGCTTGAGCAAGAGCAGCTGCGACAAGATGACGCGCTGCTCCTTGAGGAGGACCGTCTTCAGGCTGCTGTACGAGCTGCTTGATACCAGCAAGCTTTGCGCCGCTACCATAGCTGCAAAGTTAATGCCAGAAGTTTCGAGGAAGGCGACCTTGTTCTTCGGCGCGTTCAGTCCGCCAAGAATTCCAACAAGTTGACGCCGAAGTGGGAAGGCCCTTACCGGGTGAAACGAGTCACTAGGCCCGGCGCTTTCCGCCTTGAGACCGAAGATGGCATCCCGGTGAGCAACTCCTGGAACATTGAGCATCTTCGTAAGTTTTACCCGTAGGGCGCGGTTGCCGGAACCTGTTCCGGCAACCACCTTTTGTACAAGTCTTGCCGATGTTGCATGTAATCCTTTGTACAAAGCCGGGCGCAGATCCCGTGCATAAGTAAAGCCCATGTGCTCCGCACATCTTGTCAATTTCATGCTTTATACTTCTCTTGCATGTGCTATCTGACACTTTGTGCAGCACCTACCCCCGGTAAGCAATAACGAGCCGTAAGGCTCCATATCTTTATTTTCTCTTCTTTCTTTTTCTCAAAAAGGAAAGGAAGGTTCCCTCACACACAAGTTTGCCGGGGGGAAAGGAGAAGATAATGGTGTGGACCAGGCATCGTTCAAGGAAGTTTCGCCTTATCGGAAAGCAAACGACAGAAAAGCTAATTTGCCAAAGTTTGAGCAATCAGTTTTAAATTTTTAAGTTATCTTCCTCGAACGGCCGTACTTTGTATGGAAAACCTATGCGCGGAGGAACCAACTTGTAGCTAGTTGCGCCCTTACTTTGTTTCGAGTCCGCTCAACAACTTAAGTGAGCTGCGACTAGTTGCGACAAGGTTTGTTGTCGGAAGCGGCACCGCCAGCAGGCTGCTGATGTCCCGCACTCAGCGCTCGCGGCAAAGGTGCCTGCGCCGACAAGTTCCCTAAAAGCGTAGGGTAAAAACATACAAATGAAGGGAGCAAGTAAAGGAAATAACATAGCAATAGCTACCCAAAATAGAGTTATATCACAAGATAGCTTGTCGCAGCTCTAACAGATTGTTTTTATAACATGACTAGCAGCAACAAGAAAAAGAGAAAACGGGCGGCCTAATCTACGCGATCGCCCTCAAACCTCTTGATCTCGCTCACCTTGTCCACAATGGGTGCGACAAGGGCCTTGAGCGCTTCCAGATCGGCATCCGGCGGCAGGGACCTGAGGATGTTGGTGAAGTTGAGGCCTGGGTTGCGGAAGGCCACCTTCACCAGCACCTTCTGAAGAACTCCCATGTAGATCTTGCGCGACTCGTCGGCCAGCTGCTTTGGGATCTTCTCCCGGAGTCGCTGGAGTGCCGTCGCCACGCCTTTGAAGAACAAGCTGAGCTTGGCGCTGGGTTGGAGGTGCTCGTCGGAGGAGTACCCGAGATCCTCCATCCCCAGCTGCGCCAGCTCCCCGTCGATGGCCGCGGCAACATTCACCAGACCCTCGGCCCAGTGTTCCACAGTCTCCCTGAAAGCATCCTGGGCGGCAGTAGCACTCGCCAGCAGCGCCTCATCGGCCTTGATCTTCTCCGACAAGGCCACCTCCCGCTCCCTGGCGCCGTCCAGCGTGTGAGTCAGCGTGGCCAGCTTTAGCCCGAGATCTGCGTTGGAGTCCTTGGCGGCGCTGAGCTCCTTGCTCCTCTCAGCGAGAAGACCCTGCAGCTCACCATGAGCGGCAGCGTCCTTCTTGCGCTCACGCTTGAGCGCGGCAAGCTCCTCGCCGCTCGCCCTGAGATCGGCTTCCAGCTGCGCCACCTTCGTCTCCAGCTCCTTCTTGGCGGCCTCGGCAGCTGCAGCAGCATCCTTTGCCTCCTTGAGAGCCCCACCAATTGCTTGCTCGCGCGCGGCAAGCTCCTCCTTGTGGCTGTCAAGATTCACCTTGCGCTGCGCCAACTCTCCTTCCTGCGCAAATAGGTTTTCGGCGACAAGCCGTTGCTTCTCTTCAGCTTCGGCCTTCTCGAGGAGGAAGGCTTTCCGCTCCTCGAGAAGTTGCCCCCGCTCCTCCGCCAGGGACCGGAGAGCTTCCTGCCTGAGGCCCCGGAGCTCCTCCGCACGCTTCTCAATGTCAACTCCCGACCTCGCGACAAGCGCTTCTCGGGATGCCAACTTGGCTTGTCGGGCGCGGTAGAGCGACGTTAGCTTCCGTAGCAGCCGCTCCTCCTCAGGCTCGTCGCTGCTGCTGCTTGGCGCGTCAACCAGCGTCAGCCCGGCGGAGGCAAGCACCTCTCCGTCCAGGATCTCCTTCGACCGGCGCCCTGGAGCTTGACGCCCAGGGGAGCTTGATGAAGATGCCATCGCCAGCCTTCAAGTAGGCGCCGGGCTGGGGCTCTTCGGAGCCTGGCTCTGCAGCAGCGGTGGAGGGATCGGCGGTCGGCGCAACGCCTGGCGCTCCTGCGGCCTCGGGGCCGTCAGTGCGATCACCGGATACCTCGCCAGCTTCTGCGGCGGCAGCTTCGGCGTCCTCTTCGCTGGCGGGCTCATCAGCGCCGGCCTCTCCTTCGGTGGCGAAGGTGTCGTCGGCACTGCCACGCGCGCCCTCCTCGCCGGCGTCCTCGATCTCCATCGGCTTCGTGGCAGGTGGATCTGACGAACGGAAAAGGGAGAGAAGTCAAGAAAATATGCAAGAAGAAAATCAGAAGAAGAAGATCCAAAGGGAAGTTTTTCAGACAAGGGGATTACCTGTGCTGGGATCTGCGGTCGATGTCTCAACCACCGGAGGATCGCCAGTGCTGTCCCTTGCCGGAGAACTGCCCCTTGCTGGAGAATTCTCCCTTGCCGGAGAACGCTCCCTTGCCGGGGAATCCTCCCTTGGCGGTGTAGTCGAAGCAGATGGCACTTCGGGAGCGGCTTCCCGGCACTCCTGGTGGGGCTGCTCTGCTCCTGCACAAATCAGCAGACAGATATCAGCAAAGAAAAGAGCACCTATGCGCGCTTGACAGCAGGAAGTAAACCATATACTTACGCTGGGGGCTGCGCTGGGGGCTGCTTTGGGGAAAAGCTGCCGGGTCCGGCAAGGTGGTCTCGGGCACGCCCTCCGCTGGCGTGGTGGGTTCGTCCTTGATGACAATCACCGGGACCTTGGCTCTCTTCGCCGCTCTCTGGGCCAGCGTCCTGAAAAGGAACGGGTTCAGAATGAAGCAAATCAGATACAAGACAAAGCAACGAAATTGAAGAACTACAAGTACAGTAGGGAATCTTACTCTTCTTCTTCCTCGTCGGAGCTGAGCACGGAGAGATCGAAGTCCGGCTCGCCTCTGGAGCGATGAGGCGGAGGAGTAGGCTCCCTTGTCCGCTTGGCAGGCGTGGTGGCGGTGGACCGGGAAGACCCCGCTCCAGTTGCCGCAGCAGCATGAGGCGCTCCCGCGGCAACAGTGCTTGCCGCGGTAGAGCGTGTGACGCGGCACGGCGGCTGTTGACTCGTTTGTCGCCCCGCTACGTCCCCGGCCTTGCGAAGACGCCTTCTTGGTGGAGCTGGGGGCTCCACTTGCGGCAAGCTGTCTGAAGGTTCGGGCCCGACAAGATCTCCCTCGCCGGGCTCGCTCGACTCAGCTTCAGGCCCGGAAAGCTCTTCCATGCCGGCAAACTCCTCTCGCTCGACAAGGCTTGCCGCCTCAGCTGCCTCTGCCTCCTCCACGGTGAATCCGAACTCGCCCGCGGCAGCGGCTGCTGCCACCTCTTCCAGCCTGGTGGCGATGCGCTGCATCTCATCATCAGTGGTGTCGCGGGTGAGGCTCTTCTGTTCATCGGCGCGGATTGGCACTTCTTCCAGGCCGTCAAAGAACTGCCGCACAACATCGTCTGCAGGCTCTTGCCAAGTCGGGACGATCCCATGCGAATCGCACAAAGGCATCATTGCGCGGATGCGGTCGAGCGAGGAGTTGTTGCACAACAGGACGACACCCCTCGGCAGCACGAATGGATGTTGGGGATCGCGCTTGAACCGCTCCAGGAGCATCGCGTCCAGCTCCAGGACGGTGAAGTTGAAGTTGAGGCCCGGGCGCAGCCTCATGATATCCGTCGAGTTCTGGAACTCCCAGGCGGGTCTCCCCCTCTCCTGCAGGGGGGCGATGCGGCAGCGAAGAAAATCTGCGCCAACGGCGCCTAAGGTGAGCCCGGCAAGCCTGAGGCATAGGATCCGGGTGACGGCGATCTTCAGTCTGTCGTCTTCCGGGGCCACATCGCTCCAGTCATTGCCGCGCACTATTGGAGCTTGGCGCAGGACAGTAAACGGCTGCGGGTTCTCCTCGACAATCCAGCACCACTCTGCTCTCCACTCCTCCCACTTGTTGCGGAGCTCTCCCTCCAGATAAGCTTCCTTCTTGCCGACTCTTGAGATCCAAGCGATCCTGCCGGCAAGAGGCTCCCCTCTCTCAACACGGGGCATAAAGAAATGGCGGAAGAGAGCTACATTTGGGTGGACTCCGACAAAGTTTTCGCACAGATGTGCGAAAACCTCCATGGTCAGAACGGCGTTGGGGGTGAAGTCAAGGAGGCGGAACCCGTAGGTGTTCATGATGTCGCAGAAGAATTCAGAGAAAGGCGGGTAGAGCCCGCAGTAGAAGAACAACGCGAAGAAGGGGTACCCGTTTGGAGCCAGTTCCGAAGCGGCAGCCGGGAGTACCCTCGTGAGCGGGTGCGCTCGCGTCTCCGTCGACCAGAAAAGGTAGTAGTACTCCCTCAGCTCCTTTGCGTCGAGCTGAGGGGGGAAGATGGCCTGCTCCTTTCGCAGCGCCGCGAGCCGCTGCGCCTCGGCGGACTTCACGCCCTTCCCCTTGTCGGCTTTCGGAGCCATGGCAGAGGTGGCGGGGGAGATCGACGGCGTTGGTGGCGCCGGTGGCGATGGGGGGCGGAGCGCTGCTCTCTTTCGGCTTTGAGAAGAAGGGGGGAGCGGCGGAGATTTTCGAGAATGGAGTAACAACCGGGGAAGTGGGCAAACTGCCCCTGTTTCCCCTGCTTATAAAGAGGAGGGGGGCGGACGTTTCGCCCTTCCGAATAAAGAAACCACCCACGATCTCTCCCACGACGCCGCATTCAACGCATGCCGTTCGGGGAGGGCGCGGTGGATACGGAGTAAGATACGGCGTGACCCAGGCCGCAAGTGCCCGTGCGCTGCTTTGGGCCTGGCCCAACAATGCTCGGCACCGTGTGTGGCCCAGGCCCGGGGGCTCCTATCGGTGTACTAGAGTAGGGGTACCCTAGTATCCCGAACTTGTGCACGGGCAGTTGCAGCACCCCGCGGCAAGGCTTGCCGGGCGACCGCCAAGGTCCTCCGTGGTTCCCTTGGAGCCATTCAAGAACAAAGTATTCAAGCCAAGGAGACAAGGCCCCGGCAAGAGGAGCTTGCCGGGAAGGCCAACCAAGGCATTTCGAGGAACTTGCCGCGACGCGCCACGTGTCCCGGCAAGACCCGGTGAGCGACAAGCCTCCGGGCGCGGCAAGACAATGACCGCGGCAAGGCGCTTGCCGCGACAAGCGGCCACTCTGTACCTACGCTCCAGCACATCCACCAACGTGTCGCCCTGGGGCCTTTCCAGGCGCGCGTGGCGGGAGGCTGTGTAGCTAGCGGAGCATGGTGGCATGTGACGCTTACAAGATCGCCATCGTGGCGAGCGGTGGCATCCCTGACGGTCCCTTTTTGCACTGTTTGGGTGACGCAGACGGGCATTTAATGCCTTTGTCCCCTGCCGTCAGGGTTAGGTAGGATACACTGTGCAGGCAGCTGTACCAACCACCTCTCCTTTTCCATTTTTACCCTTGTTTACGTTGCCACCTGTCGGTGACCCCTTGAGCATATAAAAGGAGGCCCATGCGCAACGTAGAAGGGGTGGGGTTGGTTCGAACCCAAAAAATCATATACGCTCGGTCTCGTTAGCAGCTAGAGTGTACTGTAGCACTCAGCGCTCTTGAGCAAGAACACAATACAATCAGACAAGCAGCAGTAGGAGTATTATCTCTCCGGAGAGCTCCGAAGCTGGGTAAACTGCTCGTGTGCTTCGCCTCGATCTGCTCTTCGTGTGATCTCCACCCCCTGCCGAACCGAAAGGGGCCTGGTCCGCCAGTCCCATAGGTGTTCGTGGATCAGCTTCCCCGACACCGGGCAGCAGGGGACGGAGCGGCGACTGGTGGTGGGGCACCGGGGTGGCTGGGGGTCGGGGCGGTAGGAGTCGGGGGTGGTGGTGGTCGGGGGCGGCGAGGTCGGTGGGGGTCAGGGGTGGTTGGGTCGGCAGGCACGGGGGCGGCGCGGGTGACGTGAGGGAGAGAGAGAGGCGGGGTACGGGGCCAACCATTTTTTAGTTAGGTTTAATTTCTTTGTTGTCTGCTAGCAGACGACAAAGACCATAGCTAGTGGGGTGGGGCCGGGGGAAATAGTCGTTAGGTTGGCTATTCTCTTTGTTGTCTACTTGCGGACGACAAAGCGACCGTTAGGTGGTTCTCACTAGTGGGCCACCCTTCCTATTTTCCATCTGCTAGCGGACGACAAAGCTTGTATGCCATCTGCTAGCAGACGGCAAAGAGCTGGCTGACGGCAAATACCCTCTTTGTCGTCTGCTCTTTCTTTGTCGTTAACTTTCTGTAAGCTGATGGCAAAGACCTTCCTTGCCGTCAGCTAGCGACGACAAAGAGCTAGCTGACGGCAAAGATCCTGATTCCAGTAGTGATGGGTTAAAAAATCCATGCCCTTTCCACCTAAGTCAACTAAAAAGAAAGATGATGAAGAATTTCAATGCTTTGCTGAAATGCCGAGGCCAGTCTTTTTGCGTACTCGCTTGACTGATATCTTAAAAAATGCCTCCTCATGCAAAGACCATGAAAGACATCATAACCAATAAGAGAAAAATACCAGAAGCTAAAATCTCGACTTTGCTTGCTAATTATACTTTTAAGGATGGAGTGGCTAAAAAACTTGGAGATCCGGGAATACCAACTATACCTTGCTCCATTAAAAGAAACTATGTGAAAACTGATTTATGTGATTTGGGAGCTGGTGTTAGTGTTATGCCTTTCTCTTTATATAAAAGACTTGATTTGAATAAACTCACACCTACTGAAATATCTTTGCAAATGGCTGATAAATCAACTGCCATACCTATCGGTATTTGTGTGCATGTGCCCGTTTGTTGTTGCTAATGTTACCATCGTAACTGACATACCTATCGGTATACTTGAGATGCCCGAGGACGACAACATGTCGATTATCCTTGGTAGACCCTTCTTGCATACTGCAAGGGCTGTCATTGATTGTAATAAAAACAAGGTCACTTTTCATACCAATGGTAATGAGCATACGGTGCACTTTCCGAAGAAACAATTCCAAGTGGATGGTATTAATGTTATTGAAAAATCTCCGACAACCACTATTGGAAGTTTTCAACTACCTCTACCTACTGTTAAAAAAAATACAAAATGCTTATGTTGGGGACATTCATATCCCCATTGAGGTAACTTAGTGATTTACGAAAGTTGTTCGGTTTCATATTAATCGAAAGTGGTTGTTAATAAGACTTGATCAACCTTATTAATGGGTCATTTTTGAGAGGTATGAAGTTGATGAATTTAGTAAGCACTACCTTCTGTCCCTACATTTTGTTTTCTATTTTTAGTAGTTAAATAGAATGAAATGCCATGTTTTGTCTATTTTCTGAGTTTTCCATGCAATAAAAAATGACCCAAAAATAAAAGTTCTCTAAATGCTCTGAAAATTTAATACGATTTTTTCCTGAATATTTAAGAATTTCTAGTGCAAATAATATCAAAGGGAGGTGCACTAGGTGGGCACAACCCACCTGGGTGCGCCAGGACCCCCAGGCGCGCCCTGGTGGGTTGTGTCCCCACATGGGCCCCCTCACTTCTTATTCTCACATCACCACATTCCTCCAGAAAAAAAATCACCATTGCTCTCTCTCTCTCTCTCTCTCTCTCTCTCTCTCTCTCTCTCTCTCTCGTGTTATTGCTCCCAAAACCGCGGATTTCGATCTCTTTGGTCAAAGCTCCGTTTCCAAAACTGTTTCTGGGAATTGTTGCTTGGTATGTGACTCCTCCGTGTGTCCAATTATTTTTTGCTTTAGTGGTTTATATTTTGAATAACTAGCTACTCTTGGTGCTGCTGTAGATGAGCTTGCATGTTGAACACTTAGAGTCTAAGTAGTTTGAATGCTTGCTATGGCCTCCATACATCTCTATGAGTAGTTGCTATCATTCTTGTAAAGTTTTGTTAAGAAATTTTTGTGACCCAAAATTTTCAGAAAATTGTACGCGAACATTATGAACTTCTTTGGAAGGAGTTCTTCGAGGAGGAGATCCTGGGAGGCATCTTCTAGTAGCAGCTCCGTTCATCGGTCTTATATTTAACCAAGTGAAAAGTACATTTGAGATGCCGCCACTAAAACATGCTTATGGCCATGCAACCGTTATATGATGAGTATGGGTATTAAGGAGGAATTTGAGCAATAAGTTCACAATGCCGATCTCGGTCCCTAAATTTCAGATAAGTGCGACCAACACCTCACTCTCACTGAATAATTTGTCAAAGGGTTTAAATTCCTTCCCCCTGAGTCTAGGGTGTCATTTAAATTTTATGAAAATCCATTTACCATATCTTTAGAAAGTTTTGCTCACCACTGCAAAATCCCATTATGGGGTTCGCTTGATGAACCGCCGAGGTGTGAGTTTGAAATATTCTTGACTAGCCTTTGCTATGGTGAGACTAGGGGAGTGACGCAAGGTAGAATAAAGAGCATTCATTTTCTTGCAATCCAGTACTTTTCTTTATTTAATGGAAAATGTATTGTAGGCAAACAAGATTGTAGTACACTCTGTGCTCTAGATTTGAGTCTTATACGCACCGCTCTCAACGGTGATATAAGTTATAACATTGGAGCTATTGTTGCACGTAGGTTGCAACACAACGCTGGTAGTGGATATTTTTATGGTGGAATTTATGTCACACTTTAGCAAGAGAGCTGGGTGTTTCACCTTTGCCCTATGATCCTCTTTTACCCATGAAGTACCTAGACTTTGCTGCTATGAAACGCACTGTTCAAGAATTCATTCGATTAATCAGTTAACGGGCCAGTTAATCGCTACTCGTAGGATGTTTGAATCAAATATCACCAATTCATTGCGTTACTTGCCAGGCCGATTAACTTTCCTATGAGACTGATTAATAGGTTGTCGGGCTGATTAATCGCTGCTGGCCCATTAACTTAGAAGCAAACAAAGCCCAAATTTCTGGCATGTAACCCCTCCCGTTCCCCTCTTGCTCCTCAATATGTAGGGTTCCACCAAATCATAACATATTTGGTATATTACATAGTTGAGAGGACGAGAGTATGGTATAATACCTTAAAAATTAGATATATGTTGGCATATTCCTATTTAATTTACCGACTAATGGTCGACCGATTAATCCAGTTAATAGGTTGATTCAACAATTAATCGCTACTCCCAAGCCGACCGAGAAGCTACAAGTTACCGATTTCCTTAACAATGATGAAACGTCATAAGATCCTTAAAGGATATCCCCATAATTTCACTTATAAATTGATGTTTAACAAGGACTCTGTGGTGGAAACATAGTTGCCTGCACCTGCTCTCTTTAATGTTCACAACAGGGGAAGATATTATGTTCTTGAGAGCGAGGCCCGAGATCATAACGTAGCGGTTGTGGCTGCACGGCGAGCTGATGAATCCACACTGAGAGCCTCCATGAGCTACCACTCCGACCATTACGCAGGATACTGACTGATTACCAAGTTAGGCCAAAAGCCTAAGCTTGGGGGAGTACGTATTCCTACCGACATTACTTTCATGTTCACACATTTCATTCCAGTTGTCGGTGTTCACACTTTTTCATTGTATTATACATGTTAAATTTATTTTCTCGCATTCTTCTTGTGTGTTTGAAAAACTTTGAGAAAATCCAAAAATATATTTCTTGCTTCTTTTTTATTTTTCTTCCTAGTTTAAATTGTTACAGAACTAAAAAGAAAACCCAAAAAGATTTCCTTGTTCTTCTTTTGTTTGTTGGGAGCTTTCCCTTGTAAATAGTTTTTCTCATTTTTGCTTTTCCCTTTTTATTTGCTTGTTTACGAAAAAAGCAAAAACTCCAAAAATATTTCAGTGTGTTTCTCTGAATATCTTTTATTTTTATTAAGTCATGCAGAGAAGAAGACCACGATGAAAATGTTGAGTGGCTCTCATTTCAATTGATCTAACAAAGAGCCCATATTATCTTGTCTTCTCCTTTTGAATAAAATGTTTGCAAATTCCAACTTAGTCCACGGCACTCTTGCACTATTATTATTTTCAAATCGTTCGGTCGTGCAAGTGAAAGGCAATAATGACGATATTCAATGAACTGGCCATGGCAGGGAGAAACATGTATGTACTCGACTTGTTCTATTTTTGTAAATATGTTTAACCTTGTATCCATGATTCAGCCTATTATGATCAAACATGTTTGCAATGAAAATTAGAGATTATAGTTTCTCATGCCATGCATAAGTAGCTAGGAGTGGATAATGATTTATCTTGGATGTCAACATTGCGTTAAAATGATTCTGATGTAGTATGATGATATGGTATCCTCCTCTGAATGTTCGAGTGGCTTGACTTGGCACATGTTCATGCATGTAGTTGAATCAAAACCAACATAGCCTCTATGATATTTATGTTCATGGTGTTCATATCCTACTCATGCTAGTATCCAATGTTACTTATGCATAATGCATCCTCATGACCGTTGTTGCTCTCTAGCTGGCCGCTTCTCAACCTATTTACTAGCCTTCGCATGTACTAAGTGGGAACTCTGCTTGTACATCAAAAACCTGAAACGCAAGTTATTCCAGATGAGTCCACCATACCTACCTATAAGCGGTATTACCCTACCGTCATAAGTAAATTTGCATGTGCCACCTCTAAAAACTTCAAACAAATATCCTTTTTGTGTGCCTGGATTGTTGATGACCCACAAGTGTATGGGGTCAATTGTAGCTCTTTTTGATAAGTAAGAGTGTCGAACCCAACGAGGAGCAGAAGGAAATGACAAGTGGTTTTCGGCAGGGTAATGTCTTAAGGTGCTAAAATTGTAAGTAGCGGATTACTTTGGTAGCAAGATAATTTGTAACTAGCAAGTAACAATAGTAATAACAAATGTGCAGCAAGGTAGCCCAATCCTTTTGAGGCAAAGGACAGGCCAAAACAGTTTCTTATGATAAGCAAAGTGTTCTTGAGGGTACACGGGGATGCATCTAGTCAGTTTCATCATGTTGGCTTAATTCGTGATCGGTACTTTGATAATTTGATATGTGGGTGGACGGGTGCTTAGGTGTTGTTCTTACTTGAACAAACCTCCTACTTATGATTAACCCTCTCGCAAGCATTTGCAACTATGAGAAAAGTATTAAGAATAAATTCTAACCATAGCATTAAACTTTTGGATCCAATCGGTCCCTTACGGAATAGCGCATAAACTGGGGTTTAAGCTTTTGTCACTCTCGCAACCCACCATCTAATAACTACTCCACAATGCATTCCCTTAGCCCCAAATATGGTGAAGTGTCATGTAGTCAACGTTCACATGACACCACTAAGAGGATGGAAACATACATACCATCAAAATATCGAACACATATCAAGTTCACGTAATTACTTGCTACATGATTTCTCCCGTGACCTCAAGAACAAAAGTAACTACTCACAAATGATAAACATGCTCAAGATCAGAGGGGTATTGAATAGCATAATGGATCTGAACATATAGTCTTCCACCAAATAAACCATATACTAATCAACTACAAGATGTAATCAACACTACTAGTCACCCACGGGAACCAATCTATAGTTTTGCTACAAAGATTGAACGCAAGAGATGAACTAGGGTTTGAGAGGAGTTGGTGCTGTGAAGATGTTTATGAAGATAGCCCTCCCCAAGATGGGAGAGTTGTTGGTGATGATGATGACGATGATTTTCCCCTCCGGGAGGGAAGTTTCCCCGACGGAATCGCTCCGCCGGAGGGCAAAAGTGCTCCTTCCCAAGTTCCGCCTCGAGGCGGCAGCGCTTTGTCCCGAATGTCCTCCCCTTATTTTTTCTAGGTCAAAATGACTTATATACTAGAAGATGGGCATGGGAGGTGGGCCAAGGAGGGCAACACCCACCAGGGTGCGCCTGGGCCTCCTGGCACGCCCAGGTGGGTTGTGCCCACCCGATGGCCCTCCCCTGGTACTTATTTGCTCCAATATTCCTTAAATATTCCATAAAAAATCCTCGGGGAGTTTCAGCTTGTTTGGTGTTGTGCAGAATAAATAGCTTGACGTAGCTTTTTTAGGTCCAGATTTCCAGCTGCCAGAATTCTCCCCCTTGGTGCATACTTTGCATATTATGAGAGAAAAGGCATTATAATTACTCCAAAAGCATTATTATACAATAAAACAACATAAATAACAGTAGGAAAACATGATGCAAAATGGACGTATCAACTCCCCCAAGCTTAGACCTCACTTGTCCTCAAGCGAAAACCGAAATCGAAAAACATGTCCACATGCTTAGAGAGAAAGGTGTCGAAAAAACAAAAATACGGACATAGCAGCATCATGTGACTTATTATAACAGCAACAAACTTCAATATAAAACTTTTATTATAGAACTTTTATTATAGAACTTTTATCATAGAATTATCATGAACAAGTGACAATACATCACAACACTGAAGTATAAAGCATAAACTCTATTGTAAACTAATAAGCTATGTTCTTAGTCAACTTTGCAACAATAATTCATCATCTTTTCAGGAAGGGTCACGTATCGGAGCCTTTAGGCAAGTCCACATACTCAACCATCATTTATTCTTCTATGATTTCTAACACTCACCGCGTACACATGAGCAAAACGTTTCAACCGGACACAAAGAAAGATAGGGGCTTATAGTTTCACCTCCCAACAAACTCACCTAACGGTGATGTCAACAATAATAACGTACGCCAGCCATATTCAACTGGAGATATACCTAGATCTTTCCTTGCCACATCATTCTTGCCAAAGGAGAAAAATAAAAGGAATAGAGAGAGAAATTTGACTCTTGCATAAAAATAAAAACATAAAAGTAAAAGATAGGCCCTTCGCAGAGGGAAGCAGAGGTTGCCATGCGCTTTTTGTTTGTGTGCTCAACCCCTTAGTGCAAGAGAACGTCATGTTATATTTCCCCATGTGATGGCAACCTTTATTATGCAGTCTGTCGCTTTTATTCTTCACCATCACAAGTTCGTACACACTCAATTTTCCTTTACACAAAATGATCTCACATTTTGTAAGCAATTTTTATTGCCATTTTTGCACCGATGACAACTTACTTGAAGGATCTTACTCAATCCATAGGTAGGTATGGTGGACTCTCCAACAAGATAGGGTTTAAGGGTTTTGGATGCACAAGTAGTATCTCTACTTAGTACGGAATTTTTGGCTAGCAAATATAGGGGCAAGCACCACATGTTGAAGGATCTAGGACAATATGACTTCTATGTGAATATGAACAAACATAAATCATTAAGTTGTCTTCCTTGTCCAACGTCAACAATTTTGGCATATAATATTTGATGGGTGCTCACAATAACAAAAGATTTCCATGATAGTGTATTTATATGTGAATCTTCTCTTCCCTTATTAATTCTTTCATGTGTTGCATCATTGACCAATGCTATGTTTGTCAATCTACAATAAAATTTTCTACTTATACTTTTCCTTGTGTAATGTCATCACTTACCATAAGATTAGCATATGATCTTTCTTTTTATTGCAGCAAGAAAGTAAAGAAGGCAAAACTTAAACTAGACTTTATTATATCTCGCACACAATTACAAGGATTGATCACTAAGCAAACTCACAGAAAGAAAGGATTGAACTAAACTTTTATTCATCTAATAGCAAAAGATAACCATTGATCGAACTAAGAAAATAAAGGAAAAAGATAGTGGAGATTGATACGATAGCGGGGCACCTCCCCCAAGCTTGGCGAAAGCCAAGGGGAGTGCCCATACCCAATAATCAGTTTTCCTTTGGTGGTGATGAAGAAGACGTTGGTGATGGAGTAGAAGCAATCTGGTCCAATACATGTCTGAGTGCATCTCTTAAGCTGTGAATCTCTCGAAGAACTTGATGGAGCAGCTCAGTGTTTTTCTCCACCTCAGCCATGATATGTTTATTTTCTAGACCCCAAGAGTTTGTCCCTGCATCACTTTCTCTTAGACGAGATATGTCCCAATTGGATGGTATATGCGCACGAGGAGTGTTTTCGAACCCATAATTATGAATCAAATTGTGAAAATTATTTTGATGTAACCTGTGTAGAGGCCTCCTTGTAGGGAGTTCTTCATGATCTCTTGGGCCCTCTTGATTGTTTAGGGGCCTCATGGCTTGATGGGGGTTAGGATGAGTGGAGATGCTAGCCAGAGTCCCTCTCTCAGAGGCCGGAGGGTGAATTCCAAACGAGTCCCCCTCATCTTCCTCCATAACGATCTCTTTAGATTCCTCTTCCTTGGATTCTACCTGAAGCAACCAAGCTTTGCCTTCTTCAATGTTGGAGGAGGGAGAAGACATGATGCCTAGCTCAACAGATATGACAGAAAACAGCAAGAAAAGAAAACATGAGATTTCTCTGTGATACGGAGGTTAACAGGTTCGGGAGGTATATATAGATTTTTTATCTTGGGGAACAAGCAGAATGGAAGAAAAATGGAGATTGGAAAGTACCCGAGGTGGGCACAACCCACCTGGGCGCGCCAGGCAAGCCTGGCGCGCCCTGGTGTATCGTGCCCACCAGGGTCACTTTCCTGGAAGTTTCTTATTTTCCTAATTTTTTAAATATTCCAAAACTGACAAAAAATATTTTTGCGGATTTTTCGGACTCCGTTTACTTATTGTATCACATACCTCCTTATTTTTCGGATTCTAGAGTGTTGCGGAAGGACTCTCTTATGTGTTCTTCCGGTGTCAAAGTTTAGATAACATTGCTTTCAACATTAACGGACGTAGCTGAGATATAGTGTTTTATTTGTTGCCCATTGACAACCTTCGGGGTAGTCCCTTCGACATTATTTATTTTGATACCTCTGGATCGATAGACCTCCTCAATGACATACGGTCCTTTCCATTTGGAGAGGATTTTTCCTGCAAAGAATCTGAAACGAGAGTTGTACAAAAGAACATATTCACCTACTTTGAACTCGCGATTTTGGATTCTTTTGTCATGCCATCTTTTACTTTTTCTTTGAATAACTTAGGATTTTCATAAGCCTGGGTTCTCCATTCATCTAATGAGCTGATATCAAACTTTGAAATCATAATTGAGTTCTTTTATTGCCAAAAATGCTTTGTGTTCTAACTCAAGAGGAAAATGACAAGCTTTTCCATCGACCATTTTATATGGAGACATACCCATAGGATTTTTGTAAGTTGTTCTATAAGCCCAAAGTGCATCATCTAATTTCTTAGACCAATTCTTCCGGGACCTATTAACAGTCTTTTGTAAGATTAATTTTATTTCTCTATTGCTAAGTTCAACTTGACCACTAGACTGATGATGATAAGGTGACGCAATTCTATGATTAACATCATACTTAGCAAGCATCTTACGGAAAGCACCATGAATAAAGTGTGAACCACCATCAGTCATCAAATATCTAGGGACTCCAAACCTTGGGAAATAACTTCCTTAAGCATTTTAATAGAGGTGTTGTGATCAGCACTACTGGTTGGAATAGCTTTGACCCATTTAGTAACATAATCAACAACAACAAAAATATGTGTATACCCATTAGAGGAAGGAAAAGGTCCCATAAAGTCAAATCCCCAAACATCAAATGGTTCAACAGCAAGTGAGTAATTCATAGGCATTTCTTGACGCTTACCGATATTACCTATTCTTTGGCATTCATCACAAGATGAGACAAACTTATGGGCAGCCGTGAAGAGACTAGGCCAATAAAAACCAAATTGCAATACCTTATGAGCGATTCTGTCTCCCGCATGATGTCCTCCATAAGCTTCGGAGTGACATTTCCGTAGGATTTGTTCCTGTTCATGATCAGGTACACAACGTCTAATAATACCATCTACCCCTTCTTTATAAAGATGTGGGTCATCCCAAAAGTAATGTCTTAAATCATAGAAGAATTTTTTCTTTTGTTGGTATGTGAAGCTAGGTAGTATGTATTTAGCAACAATATAATTAGCATAGTCAACATACCAATGTATACTATGAGAAGCATTTATTGTAGCTAGTTGTTCATCAGGGAAGCTATCATTAATAGGTTGTGGGTCACCAAGAATATTTTCAAGTCTAGACAAGTTATCATCCATGGGGTTCTCTGCTCCTTTCCTATCAGTAATATGCAAATCAAATTCTTGTAGCAGAAGAACCCATCTAATGAGTCTAGGTTTAGCATCTTTTTTTCCATAAGATATTTTATAGCAGCATGATCAGTGTGAACAATTACTTTAGAATCAACAATGTAAGATCTGAATTTATCACAAGCAAACACCACTGCTAAGAATTCTTTTCCAGTAGTAGGATAGTTTTGTTGAGCACTGTCTACAGTTTTACTAGCATAATGAATAACATTTAGTTTCTTATCAACTCTTTGTCCTAGAACAGCACCAACAACATAATCACTAGCATCACACATAATCTCAAAAAGGCAAGTTCCAATCAGGTGGTTGAACAACAGGTGCAGTGATTAAGGCTTTCTTCAGTGTTTCAAAGGCTTCCATGAAATCGTCAAACACAAAGGGAATATCCTTTTGCAAAAGATTAGTAAGAGGCCTAGAAATTTTAGAAAAGTCTTTGATAAACCTCTTATAGAAACCAGCATGACCAAGGAAACTACGGATACCTTTGATATCTTTAGGACATGGCATTTTCTCAATTGCATCAACCTTGGCTTTGTCCACCTAAATGCCTCTTTCAGAGATTTTGTGTCCCAAGACAATACCTTCATTAACCATAAAGTGACACTTCTCCCAATTCAAGACAAGATTTGTTTGTTCACATCTCTGCAAAACTCGATCAAGATTTCTTAAACAATCATCAAAAGACTTCCCATAGATAGAAAAGTCATCCATGAAAACCTCAACAATATTTTCACAAAAATCAGAGAATATATCAGTCATACATCTTTGGAAGGTAGCAGGTGCATTACATAAACCGAAAGGCATACGTCTATAAGAAAATGTTCCAAAAGGACAACTAAAAGTGGTCTTTTCTTAATCAAATTGTAAAACGGGTATTTGTGAAAAGCCAGAGTATCCATCAAGGAAGCAAAAAATGTGTGCTTAGATAGTCTTTCTAACATTTGATCAATAAAAGCCAAATAGTAATGATCTTTTCTAGTAGCTTTATTTAATTTTCTATAATCAATTACCATTCTATAGCCTGTGACAATTCTTTGTGGAATAAGCTCATTCTTATCATTAGGAACAACAGTAATACCTCCCTTCTTAGGGACACAATGAACATGACTTACCCATCTACTATCAGCTATAGGATAGATTATACCTGCTTCCAGAAGTTTCAATATTTCCGTTCTTACCACTTCTTTTATTTTCGGATTTAACCAACGTTGGTGATCAACAACGGGTTTAGCATCAGGTTCCACATTAATCTTGTGCTAACATAGAGTGGGGCTAATGCCCTTAAGATCATCAAGAGTGTATCCAATAGCAGCCATGTGCTTCCTTAGAACTTTCCATGATCTTTCTTCTTCATGTTCTGAAAGGTTAGCACTAATAATAACAGGATATATGTTCTTTTCATCAAGATAAGAATATTTCAAAGTGTATGGTAATTGTTTTAGTTCAAACACATGATCACCTTTAGGTGGAGGAGGACCTCCTAGAGTTTTAATAGGCAAATTGTGTTTAAGTAGAGGTGGTTGTTGGAAAAAGATTATATCTATTTAATTTCATTCACGCATATTCAAATCATTTTCATGGTCTAGCAAATATTGTTCCAAAGGATCAGCAGGAGGCACACCAATAGAAGCAAGACCAATAATTTCATCCTTACTAGGAAAATCTTTCTTATGAGATTGTTTACTAAACTTGGAAAATTTAAACTCATGAGATTCATCACCAAAGCTAACATCGATGATACGTTTCCAATGTATCTATAATTTTTGATTGTTCCATGCTATTATATTACCTGTTTTGGATGTTAATGTGCTTTACTATACACTTTGATATCATTTTTGGGACTAACCTATTAACCGGAGGCCCAACCCAAATTGATGTTTTTTTGCCTATTTCAGTATTTCGCAGAAAAGGAATATCAAACGGAGTCCAGACGGAATGAAACCTTCGGGAGAGTTATTTTTGGAACAAACGCAATCCAGGAGACTTGGAGTGGAGGTCAAGAAGCAATCGAGGAAGCCACGAGGCAGGGAGGCTCGCCCTAGGGGGTGGGCGCGCCCCCCACCCTGGTGGGCCCCTCATGGTTCCCCTGACCGACTTCCTTCGCCTATATATATCTACATACCCTGAAAACATCCAGGAGCACCAAAAAACCCTATTTCCACCGCCGCAACCTTCTGTACCGTGAGATCCCATCTTGGAGCCTTTTCCGGCGCTCCACCGGAGGGGGAATCGATCATAGAGGGCTTCTACATCAACACCATAGCCTCTCTAATGAGTTGTGAGTAGTTTACCACAAACCTTCGGGTCCATAGTTATTAGCAAGATGGCTTCTTCTCTCTCTTTGAATCTCAATACAAAGTTCTCCTTGATCTTCTTGGAGATCTATTCGATGTAACTCTTTTTGCAGTGTGTTTGTCGAGATTCGATGAATTGTGGGTTTATGATCAAGTTTATCTATGAGAAATATTTGAATCTCCTCTGAATTCTTTTATGTATGATTGGTTATCTTTGCAAGTCTCTTAAAATTATCAGTTTGGTTTGGCCTACTAGATTGATCTTTCTTGCCATGGGAGAAGTGCTTAGCTTTGGGTTCAATCTTGCGGTGTCCTTTCCCAGTGATAGCAGGGGCAGCAAGGCACGTATTGTATTGTTGCCATCGAGGATAAAAAGATGGGGTTTATATCATATTGCTTGAGTTTATCCCTCTACTTCATGTCATCTTGCCTAATGCGTTACTCTGTTCTTATGAACTTAATACTCTAGATGCATGCTGGATAGCGGTCGATGTGTGGAGTAATAGTAGTAGATGCAGAATCGTTTCGATCTACTTGTCGCGGATGTGATGCCTATATACATGATCATGCCTAGATATTCTCATAACTATGCACTTTTCTATCAATTGCTTGACGGTAATTTGTTCACCCACCATAATACTTATGCTATCTTGAGAGAAGCCACTAGTGAAACCTATGGCCCCTAGGTCTATTTTCCATCATATAAGTTTCCTATCTACTTTATTTTGCAATCTTTATTTTCCAATCTATATCATAAAAATACCAAAAATATTTATCTTATCTTATTATCTCTATCAGATCTCACTTTCGCAAGTGGCCGTGAAGGGATTGACAACCCCTTTATCGTGTTGGTTGCGAGGTTCTTGTTTGTTTGTGTAGGTACGAGGGACTTGCGTGTAGCCTCCTACTGGATTGATACCTTGGTTCACAAAAACTGAGGGAAATACTTGCGCTACTTTGCTACATCACCCTTTCCTCTTCAAGGGAAAACCACGGCAGTGCTCAAGAGGTAGCAAGAAGGATTTCTAGCGCCGTTGCCGGGGAGGTCTTCGCTCAAGTCAAGACATACCAAGTACCCATCACAAACTCTTCTCCCTCGCATTACATTATTTTCCATTTGCCTCTAGTTTTCCTCTCCCCCACTTCACTCTTGTCATTTTATTCACCCTCTCTTTCCTGTTCGTCTCTTTTTCACTTGCTCCTCGTATTTGCTGTCGCTATGTCTGAAACTGGGGAGGTTATCGTTGATAAGGACATGGGAAACTTTGATGCTTTTGATGATCCTATTGAAGAACCCACCATCTTACATACTAAAAAGTTTCGAATTGGTAGTGGTAATATTATTGGAAAAGGGGTTATTCAAGATTTCTTTACTTGTGCTGGTGCTTTGCCCGCTATGGGTGGATCTATTCTTCATAGAACTAGTAGTCTTGCGGATGCTATATCCTTGCTTATAGTTGAACTTGAAAGGCAGTTTATGCATATGCGTCCTTGCATACAAAGGATTTTCCTAGAATTTTCCAATATTATGCATTCTTCTGTTAAACCTGCAGCTACTATATATCTTTTTGGCACATGAGTTCGGATTTATAATAAAAGAAGCCAAAGAAATCTTTGCGCACTATAGGGTGGACGTTGGTCGTCCTCCCATAGAGGCAATCCTCTTTAATCAAGAGGACATAATGCGTTTACAATCTTTAGATCATGTTGCTTTTAATGAAAACCTAAGAAAAAAGGTTCCTACTGATGTTCTAGCTGATAGAATTTCCGAACTTGATAATGATTTTGCTATTCAAAACAATGAGTTAGTATTTTCTCTTGAGCAAAGGCTCGTGACTTTCTGCCAAAAGAATGCTTATAATGATGAATTGGTTGTGCAATATGAGGGGCCAAAGGAGGAACCCATACCTCCCAAGCTTGATCTTGCAGACTTCTATCCCATTAAATTTAACCCTTTGCATTACTTTTGCTTGCCACAAAGAAAACTTGTAGCTGAACGTAGGGAATATGAGATGAGTTTTTGTGATTTACCTTATCATTATGGCAATACTTAGATCTATTCTCGCTTTTATGCATAGCTAGGGGCGTTAAACGATAGCGCTTGTTGGGAGGCAACCCAATTTTATTTTTGTTCTTTTCTTTTTTCTCCTGTTTAGTATTAAATAATTCATCTAGCCTCTGTTTAGATGTGGTTTTATGTTTTAATTAGTGTTTGTGCCAAGTAGAACCTATAGGACCATCTTGGGTGATAGTTAATTTGATCTTGCTGAAAAATAGAAACTTTTGTGTGCACGAGAATAATTTTAATAAATCACAGAAACGTGCTTTTCAGTTGATTCTTTTTGCAGTAGATTAATAGACAAATTTCCCAGGACTTCCAATGTTTGTAGGATTTTTAGAGTTCCATAAGTATTCGAAAGTTACAGATTTCTACAGACTCTTCTGTTTTTGACACATTCTATTTTTCATGTGTTGTTTGCTTATTTTTACGAATATATGGCTAGTATCGAGGGGTATGAACCATAGAGAAGTTGGAATATATTAGGTTTAACACCAATATAAATAAAGAATGAGTTCATTACAGTACCTTAAAGTGGTGGTTTGCTTTCTTGCACTAACGGAACTCATGAGATTTTTTGTTGAGTTTTGTGTTGTGAAGTTTTCAAGTTTTGGGTAAAGATTTGATGGATTATGGAATAAGGAGTGGCAAGAGCGTAAGCTTGGGGATGCCCAAGGCACCCAAAGGTAAATTCAAGGACAACCAAAAGCCTAAGCTTGGGGATGCCCCGGAAGACATCCCCTCTTTCATCTTCGTCCATCGGTAACTTTACTTGGAGCTATATTTTTATTCACCACATGATATGTGTTTTTCTTGGAGCGTCTTGTATGATTTGAGTCTTTCTTTTTAGTTTACCACAATCATCCTTGTGGTACACACCTTTTGGGAGAGACACAAATGAATCGGAAATTATTAGAATACTCCATGTGCTTTGATACATCCATTTTGCATCATGCTTTTATATCGATATTTATTGCATTATGGGTTGTTATTACACGTTATTTCACAATACTTATGGCTATTCTGTCTTATTTTACAAGGTTTACATGAAGAAGGAGAATGCCGGCAGGTGGGATTCTGGGCTGGAAAAGGAGCAAATATTGGAGACCTATTCTGCACAGCTCCAAAAGTCCTGAAACTCCACAAAAGTCATTTTTGGAATTAATGATAAATATTCAGCAGAAGAAATACCTGAGGGAGGCCACCCACCGTCCACGAGGGTGGGGGCGCGCCCTACCACCCTAGGCGCGCCCCCCTGCCTCGTGCGCCACCTGGCAGCCCTCTGATACGTCTCCAACGTATTTATAATTTATGAAGTATTCTTGCTATTATATTCTCTGTTTTGGATGTTTATGGGCTTTACTAAGCACTTTTATATTATTTTTGGGACTAACCTATTAACCGGAGGCCCAACCCATATTGTTGTTTTCTTGCCTATTTCAGTGTTTCGAAGAAAAGGAATATCAAACGGAGTCCAAACGGAATGAAACCTTCGGGAAAGTTATTTTTGGAACGGAAACAATCGAGGGTACTTGGAGTGCACGTAAAGGAAGCTTCGAGGTGGCCACGAGGCAGGGAGGCGCGCCCACCTCCTTTGGGCACGCCCCCACCCTCGTGGGCCCCTCGTGGCTCCCCTAACTGACTTTTTTCGCCTATATATATCCATATACCCTAAAACATCGAAGAGCACAATAGTTCAGGAGTTCCGCCGCTGCAAGCCTCTATAGCCACCAAAAACCAATCGGGACCCTGTTCTGGCACCCTGCCGGAGGGGGGATCCCTCACCGGCGGCCATCTTCATCATCCCGGTGCTCTCCATGACGAGGATGGAGTAGTTCACCCTTGAGGCTGAGGGTATGTACCAGTAGCTATGTGTTTGATCTCTCTCGCTCTCTCGTGTTCTTGAGGTGATACGATCTTGATGTATCGCGAGCTTTGCTATTATAGTTGGATCTTATGATGTTTCTCCCCCTCTACTCTCTTGTAATGGATTGAGTTTTCCCCTTGAAGTTGTCTTGTCGGATTGAGTCCTTAAGGATTTGAGAACACTTAATGTATGTCTTGCCGTGCTTATCTGTGGTGACAATGGGATATTCACGTGATCTACTTGATGTATGTTTTGGTGATCAACTTGCGGGTTCAATGAACTTATGCATAGGGGTTGGCACACATTTTCGTCTTGACTCTCTGGTAGAAACTTTGGGGCACTCTTTGAAGTTCTTTGTGTTGGTTGAATATATTAATCTGAGATTGTGTGATGCATATCGTATAATCATGCCCACGAATACTTGAGGTGACAATGGAGTATCTAGGTGACAATAGGGTTTTGGTTGATTTGTGTCTTAAGGTGTTATTCTAGTACGAACTCTATCATAGATCGAATGGAAAGAATAGCTTCATATTATTTTACTACGAACTTTTGAATAGATCGATCAGAAAGGATAGCTTTGAGGTGGTTTCGTACCCTACAATAATCTCTTCATTTGTTCTCCGCTATTAGTGACTTTGGAGTGACTCTTTGTTGCATGTTGAGGGATAGTTATATGATCCAATTATGTTATTATTGTTGGGAGAACTTGCACTAGTGAAAGTATGAACCTTAGGCCTTGTTTCCTAGCATTGCAATACCATTTGTGCTCACTTTTATCATTAGTTACCTTGCTGTTTTCATAATTTTAGATTACAAAAACCTATATCTACCATCCATATTGCACTTCTATCACCATCTCTTCGTCGAACTAGTGCACCTATACAATTTGCCATTGTATTGGGTGTGTTGGGGACACAAGAGACTCTTTGTTTTTTGGTTGCAGGGTTGCTTGAGAGAGACCATCTTCATCCTACGCATCCCATGGATTGATAAACCTTAGGTCATCCACTTGAGGGAAATTTGCTACTGTCCTACAAACCTCTGCACTTGGAGTACCAACAACGTCTACAAGAAGAAGGTTGTGTAGTAGACATCAAGCTCTTTTCTGGCGCCGTTGCCGGGGAGGTGCGTGCTTCAAGGTATATCTTTAGATCTTGCAATCGAATCTTTTTGTTTCTTGTTTTATCACTAGTTTAGTTTATAAAAGAAAACTTCAAAAAATGTAATTGAGTTTGCCTCATATGCTTCATCTTTTTAATATCTTTCGTGAGAATGATGGAAAGGAAAATTGTGCTGAAGTGCTATAAGAAGAAGTCTATAAAATGTTTGGCACTAAATCTTTGAATGATGAGCATGATTGCAATGTTGTTAGTATGAACTCTTTGAATATCGATAGTACTAATGATGATAGCACTAGTTATGATGAAAATGTCTCCTATAAGCATGTCGATTTTTGTGGAGTGCATTGGGTTTGCAAGTACACACCAAATAGGGAAGATATATATTGCAAGAGGCATAAGCATTTAGAAACTAAATTGTTGCAAGAAAGGCTTGATGTTGGTGCTGAAAAATTCAATATTTTTCGCCATCCTTGTGAACTTTGCAATGAACATGGTCATTTAAATCTCCAATGCAAATTGTTTCATGATCGAATGGTGTCTAAAAATTGTGATAACTTGATTACCCTTGAGCAGCATAAAGATCTTAGTCTTCTTTTGGGGTATGAAGAAATGAAACTTATAACTGAGGGTATTCCAAAATTTAATCTTGATAGATTTCTTGATTTTTGATCTAGAGAAGATTTATATGTATTGTGCGGTGAATTGCATTGAAAATCCTTATATTGCCAATTATATAAAGAAAAGAAAGCAAATAGAAGAGGAAGAGAATACTAATGAAAGGGAAGAGACTTCCCAATACCCTCCTATTATTTCTTATGATGAGTCAGGTAACGGGGAGGAGCTTTCTATTCAACCAATCCCATTAATAAAGAGCTCAAAAAAGAGGATTGAACCCACACATGATGTGAAGAAGAAAAAGAAAAAACGGAGAAGCAAAGGTAAAAAGGTATCCCTCCCAAATGATGTTTCTCCTATTACTCATTGTGATGATGATAACTGCTATACTATTGGTGCTATCCATACTATTAATGACGAGAGTGATTATGCTTATGATATGAAAGGGTACAAGCTTGGGGAAGCTATGTTTGATGAGAATGACATATTTGAGAATATATTTGCTGCTATTAATGTTTGTCCCAAGCTTGGGGATGCTATGTTTAATGAAGATGATATTTTTAACCTCCCAAGTTTTGATATGCAAATTTGTTATGATGATAGCTTGCTTCCTACTTATGATGATTATATTGATGAAAATGGGTTTGGAAGAGTGTCAACTTGAGGAAGTAATGATCCCACTGTTTTGGAGGATGTTGAATCTTATTGTGATGAATATGAAAGTGGATTTGGAGAGGTCATGACTTTATTTAGTGATGATTCCACTATCTTGGAAGAGGTTTCAATCGATTATGATGAGAACAAAGTTGCTACTTATGATGATTATTATGATGAAACTTATGCTATAAAAAGTAGTGATGATTATATTTATAAAACTTGTCATGATTATGATTACCTTTTCTGAACATTACTCTTTTAATGTGGAAACAATTTTTAGTACTCGAGTCTCTTATGATACTCCCACTATTCCGAATAAGAAGAATTTTGCTTATATGGAGAGTAGTAAATTTTCTATGCAAGTAGATCATGAAAAGAATGATTTAGGTGCTGGTTATCTTGTTGAATTCATTCATGATGCTACTGAAAACTATTATGAGGGGGGAACATATTCTTGTAGGAATTGTAATAATATCAAGTTTCCTCTCTATGTGTTGAAAATCTTGAAGCTATGCTTGTTTTACCTTCCTATGCTAGTTGATTATTGTTCCCATAAGTTGCTTGCTCACAAAATCCCTATGCATAGGAAGTGGGTTATACTTAAATGTTCTATTCATATTCTTCATGATGCTCTCTTTATGTTTCAATTCTTATCTTCTATGCGAGCATCATTGTCATCATCATGCCAAGCTAAAAAGGCATTAAAGAAAAGCGTTTGTTGGGAGACAACCCAATATTTATCCTTATTGTTTTTGTGTGTCCACATGATTATGCTACTGTAGTAATCATGTTTTATAGCTTTTGTTTCAATAAAGTGCCAAGTAAGACCTTTATGATAGCTTACGGTGATAGTTGTGTTGATCCTGCTGAAAATCAGAAACTTTTGCACCCAGTAAATTAGTTTTTATAATTCACAGAAACGTGCTTTTGATCTGATTCTTTTTTCTCTGGATTGGTACGCTCATTTCTTAGGACTTCCTAATTTTGTAGGATTTTTGGAGTTCGAGAAGTATACGTTTAATACCGATTACTACAAATTGTTCTGTTTTTGACAGATCTGTTTTCTATGTGTTGTTTGCTTATTTTGAGGAATCTATGAGTAGTTTCGGAGGGTATGAACCATAGAGATGTTGGATTACAGTAGATATTACACAAATATGAATTTAGAATGAGTTCATTATAGTACCTAAGTGGTGGTTTTATTTTCTTATACTAACGAAGCTTACGAGTTTTCTGTTGAGTTCTGTGTTGTGAAGTTTTCAAGTTTTGGGTAAAGATTCGATGGACTATGGAATAAGGAGTGGCAAGAGCCTAAGCTTGGGGATGCCCAAGGCACCCCAAGGCAATATTCAAGGACAACCAAGAGCCTAAGCTTGGGGATGCCCAAGGCACCCCAAGGCAATATTCAAGGACAACCAAGAGCCTAAGCTTGGGGATGCCCCGGATGGCATCCCCTCTTTCGTCTTTGTCTATCGGTAACTTTACTTGAAGCTATATTTTTATTCACCACATGATATGTGTTTTGCTTGGAGCGTCATGTTGTTTTATTTTTTTTGGCTTGTTGTTTGAATAAAAAACCAAGATCTGAAATTCTTAAATGAGAGAGAGTCTTCACATAGTTACATAATTATTTCACTACTCATTGATCTTCACTTATATCTTTTTGGAGTAGTTCGTCATTTACTCGTGTGCTTCACTTCTATCCTAGGAGTAAATGGTTGAATGAGTTGAATGTCATAAATCTGAAATTATATATGTTTCATATGCTTACCCAGTTAGGAGTAATGACTTCACATCTAAGAAGTAGAGGTAGTAAATTTATTGAAAGTTAGCAAGCATTGTATTGGTCACTTGAACAATTCATGAAAGAATATCGAATGAAGAGAAATTTCACATATAAATATACTATCTTAGACATCTTCTATGATTGTGAGCCCCATTAATTATTTTCAAACCTGAGCAAATTAGTTGAAGTTGGACAAGGAAGACAACATAATGTGTTATGCTTGGGTGTATTTGTATAGAAGTTATATTGTTATAGATCCTCCAACATGTGGTGTTTGCTTTCTAGAATCCTTTGCTAGCCAAAATATATGTACTAAGCGGGAATACTGCTTGTGCATCCAAATTCCTTGAACCAAGTTTCTTCCATGAGTGTCCACCATACCTACCTATATGTGGTATTTACCTGTCATTCCAAGTAAATTTGCATGTGCCAAACTCTAAACCTTCAAATAATAATCTGTTTTGTATGCCCGAATCACTCATATAGCGACTAGGGGCTGTCAGTATCTTCCATGCTAAGTGGGTTATTCTCACGATGAGTGGACTCCGCTAATCATTCACAAGAAAAATGGCTGGTAACTGGGATGCCTAGTCCCATGATCAAACGATCAAAAATCAAATCAAAAATAATTGCAAACAAAACTCTCCCAGGATTGATGTTAGTTGGAGGCACCCGTTGTTTCGGGCAAGCCATGGATTGAAGATTGTTGGTGGACGGGGAGTAAAAACTTTACCATTCTGTTCGAGAACCGCCTATAATGTATGTAGTATGGAAGATATTGGGAACTCTTGGTTGTTATGTTGACAATGAAAGCATACCTCTCAAAATTATTTTCATCTCTATTTCAAAATTGAGCTCTGGCACCTCTGCAAATCCCTGCTTCCCTCTGCGAAGGGCCTATCTTTTACTTTTATGCAAGAGTCAGTAGTATTCCTTCTCATTCCTACCTACTCTTTAGTTGGCAAGCATCGTGTGTTGGGGAAAGATCTAAGCATATATGGCCATGCAAATATATTTGATCATGAATTATTATTGTTGACAATTATCTATATGATAAGTGAGTTGGGAGGCGAAACACTAAGCCCCTATCTTTCTCTGTGTTCGATGGCTGCTATTTGTTCTAAGAATATGCTTTGAGTGGTAGCAATCATGTAAGACTATATGATAGTTGAGTATGTGTAGTTTGCTAAATCAAAGCTCTAACATAGACCCTTCCTCAAAATAAGATGAATTGTAATTGTTTGATGACTGAGAATGAAGTTTGCTAGTTTTCAAGAAAGTTTATGGTCTATGCTTTAACAAGTGAATAGCTTGTTACTTGATCTTGAGAAGTTTTATGAGATGAACTACTGTTATGACATATAATCATGCTAGAAAAGGTAATTGAAATTATCATTGATCAAACTTGTGCACCTGCTAGCATTCACAATTCATAAATTCTTTCTTTTATCATTTACCTACTCGAGGACGAGCAGGAATTAAGCTTGGGGATGCTGATACGTCTCCAACGTATCTATAATTTATGAAGCATTCATGTTATTATATTATCTGTTTTGGATGTTTATGGGCTTTACTAAGCACTTTTATATTATTTTTGGGACTAACCTATTAACCGGAGGCCCAGCCCATATTGTTGTTTTCTTGCCTATTTCAGTGTTTTGAAGAAAAGGAATATCAAACGGAGTCCAAACGGAATGAAACCTTCGGGAAAGTTATTTTTGGAACGGAAGCAATCCAAGGGACTTGGAGTGCACGTAAGGGAAGCTTTGAGGTGGCCATGAGGCAGGGAGGCATGCCCACCTCCCTTGGGCGTGCCCCCCACGCTCGTGGGCCCCTCGTGGCTTCCCTGACCGAATTATTTTGCCTATATATATCCATATACCCTAAACACATCGAAGAGCATAATAGATTGGGAGTTCCACCGCCGCAAGCCTCTATAGCCACCAAAAACCAATCGGGGCCCTGTTCTGGCACCCTGCCGGAGGGGGATACCTCACTGGTGGCCATCTTTATCATCCCAGCGCTCTCCATGACGAGAAGGGAGTAGTAAAACCTCGGGGCTAAGGGTATGAACCAGTAGCTATGTGTTTGATCTCTCTCTCTCTCGTGTTCTTGAGGTGATACGATCTTGATGTATCGCGAGCTTTGCTTTTATAGTTGGATCTTATGATGTTTCTCCCCCTCTACTCTCTTGTAATGGATTGAGTTTTCCCCTTGAAGTTGTCTTGTCGGATTGAGTCTTTAAGGATTTGAGAACACTTGATGTATGTCTTGCCGTGCTTATCTGTGGTGACAATGGGATATTCACGTGATCTACTTGATGTATGTTTTGGTGATCAACTTGCAGGTTCAATGAACTTATGCATAGGGGTTGGCACACATTTTCGTCTTGACTCTCCGGTAGAAACTTTGGGGCACTCTTTGAAGTTCTTTGTGTTGGTTGAATAGATGAATCTGAGATTGTGTGATGCATATTGTATAATCATGCCCACAGATACTTGAGGTCACATTAGGGTTTTGGTTGATTTGTGTCTTAAGGTGTTATTCTAGTACGAACTCTATCACAGATCGAATGGAAAGAATAGCTTCGTGTTATTTTACTACAGACTCTTGAATAGATCGATTAGAAAGGATAACTTTGAGGTGGTTTCGTACCCTACAATAATCTCTTCGTTTGTTCTCCGCTATTAGTGACTTTGGAGTGACTCTTTGTTGCATGTTGATTGATAGTTATATGATCCAATTATGTTATTATTGTTGAGAGAACTTGCACTAGTGAAAGTATGAACCTTAGGCCTTGTTTCCTAGCATTGCAATACCGTTTGTGCTCACTTTTATCATCCGTTACCTTGCTGTTTTTATAATTTCAGATTACAAAAACCTATATCTACCGTCCATAATGCACTTGTATCACCATCTCTTCGTCGAACTAGTGCACCTATACAATTTTCCATTGTATTGGGTGTGTTGGGGACACAAGAGACTCTTTGTTATTTGGTTGCAGGGTTGCTTGAGAGAGACCATCGTCATCCTACGCCTCCCGCAGATTGATAAACCTTAGGTCATCCACTTGAGGGAAATTTGCTATTGTCCTACAAACCTCTGCACTTGGAGGCCCAACAACGTCTACAAGAAGAAGGTTGTGTAGTAGACATCACCCTCCGGTGCCCATATTTTGCTATATGAAGTCTTTTACCCTGGAAAAAATCATAAGGAAGCTTACGGGATGAAACTCCGCCGCCACAAGGCGGAACCAATCTAGTGCTCCGGCAGAGCTGTTCTGCCGGGGAAACTTCCCTCCGGGAGGGGGGAAATCATCACCATCGTCATCACCAACGATCCTCTCATTGGGAGGGGGTCAATCCCCATCAACATCTTCACCAGCACCATCTCCTCTCAAACCCTAGTTCATCTCTTGTATCCAATCTTTGTACCAAAACCTTAGATTGGTACCTGTGGGTTGCTAGTAGTGTTGATTACTCCTTGTAGTTGATGCTAGTTGGTTTATTTGGTGGAAGATCATATGTTCAGATTCTTAATGCATATTAATACCCCTCTGATTATGAACATGAATATGCTTTGTGAGTAGTTACATTTGTTCCAGAGGACATGGGTGAAGTCTTGCTATTAGTAGTCATGTGAATTTGGTATTCGTTCGATATTTTGATGAGATGTATGTTGTCTCTCCTCTAGTGGTGTTATGTGAATGTCGACTACATGACACTTCACCATTATCTAGGCCTAGAGAAAGGCATTGGAAAGTAATAAGTAGATGATGGGTTGCTAGAGTGATAGAAGCTTAAACCCTAATTTATGTGTTGCTTCGTAAGGGGCTGATTTGGATCCATATGTTTCATGCTATGGTTAGGTTTACCTTAATACTTCTTTTATAGTTGCGGATGCTTGCAATAGGGGTTAATCATAAGTGGGATGCTTGTCCAAGAAAGGGTATTACCCAAGCACCGGTCCACCCACATATCAAATTATCAAAGTAACGAACGCGGATCATATGAGCGTGATGAAAACTAGCTTGACGATAATTCCCATGTGTCCTCGCGAGCGCTTTTCCCATTATAAGAACTTGTCCAGGCTTGTGTTTTGCTACAAAAAGGATTGGGAGACCTTGCTGCAACTTATTTACTTTCATTGCTTGTTACCCGTTGTGGGTGTCAAAACCGGAGGATCTCGGGTAGGGGGTCCCGATCTGTGCCTCTTAGGCTAATGGTAATAGGAAGCAAGGGACACAATGTTTACCCAGGTTCGGGCCCTCTCGATGGAGGTAAAACCCTACTTCCTGCTTGACTAATATTGAAGATATGAGTAGTACAAGAGTAGATCTACCACGAGATCGTAGAGGCTAAACCCTAAGAGCTAGCCTATGATGGTATGATTGTAATTGTGATCGGCCTTCTAAGGACCATCCTCTCTGGTTTATATAGACACCGGAGAGCTAGGGTTTACATGGAGTCGGTTACAAGGAAGGAAACATAATATCCGGATCGCCAAGCTTGTCTTCCATGCAAAGGAGAGTCCCATCCGGACACGAGCCGAAGTCTTGAGTCTTGTATCTTGACGCTTCTATAGTCCGGACGATGAATACAGTCCGGCTGTCCGGATACCCCCTTATCCAGGACTCCCTCAGTAGCCCCTGAACAAGGCTTCAATGATGATGAGTCCGGCGCGCAGTCTTGTCTTCGGCATTGCAAGGCGGGTTCCTCCTCCGAATACTCCAAGGTTATTATCGAACACGTAGGTCGTGTCCGGATCTGCAAAATGATCTTCACATACCACCGTAGAGAGAATGATACTTCAGCTGACAACTTTTAGACGACGTGACATGCCATTAGAGCCAGGTCATTATTCGAACCATTTTTTCACAACCAGCCACAGCGCGCATTGCAAGGCGGTTTCCTTGACACGTCTTGTCAAAGCAGAGATCATGTCCCCTTATCACGGGATTCTCATCAATACGGGTATGGGTAATCCCCCCGTGCCATCAATCGTGGCGCTTGGGAAGTAAGCGATTCTCAATAGGCTAGTGGGGAGGCGCACCGCTTTCGTCACCTCTATAAAGGGATACGAGTTCCCCATTCTTACCCACGCCTTCTTCCTCCCTCGCATACTCTTGCCCCCTCGAGCTCCAGCGCCCTAGTCCAGGTTTTCTCCGCACAGTTAGTCATGTCTGGAGCAGGAGGCAAGTGGGTGGCTTCCACCATGACGGAGAAGAAGATCGTGAATCTCCGGGCGGCCGGATACTTGGCCGCAGATATAGCGCACCGGCTACCAGACGAGGGGCAGGCCATTCCAACTCCAGGACCCCACGAGAGGGTTGTGTTCCTTGCCCACTTCGTCAGTGGACTGGGGTTTCCACTCCAACCCTTCGTTCGCGGGCTCATGTTCTATTACGGGCTAGACTTCCATGATCTAGCTCCGAACTTCGTCCTCAAAATCTCGGCGTTCATTGTCGTATGCGAGGCTTTCCTCCGCATCAAGCCCCATTTCGGCTTGTGGCTGCAAATATTCTACGTGAAGCCGAAGATCATGAACGGCCAACAAGCGGAGTACGGAGGAGCCATGGTGGGAAAAATGCCTAATGTCACCTGGCCTGATGGCTCCTTTGCGGAAACCGTGAAGGGGTGGCAATCGGGGTGGTTCTACATCACCGAGCCGCGCGACGCCAACTGGGCGGCGGCCCCCGAGTTCCGATCTGGAACCCCTATGCGGCTCACCTCCTGGGAACAGAAGGGCCTGTTATGGGGCGAATCTACAAAGCTGACTGGACTCATTAACTGCATCAAGGGCATGAAGGACAAGAACATCAAGCTTGTTAACATGATCCAAGTCATGCTCATCCGCCGGATTCTACCGTGCCAAAGGCGGGCATTCAATCTGTGGGAGTTCGTCCCGGCCGAACACCGGACGCTCCAGAGGCTCTACGGCATGAAGCACAAGAACGTGTGGAAGGCGCTGTTCAAGGCCACCGAAGTACCTCCTCTCATAACCGAGGACCGTGGGCTCCATGTCGCACGGCACCCTACCCAGGTGAGTTCTCAGGCCACCAACGGGTCCGGTTCTTCCCAATGTATTCATGGAGAATTCCTAAGTGATGGTGCGTATTTGTTTAGGAGTATGTGGAGATAGCGGAGTGGATTGACAGTCTAGCTCCGTTGCTAGAAAGCCCAGCCAATGATCTTCTGACGAAGATGCTGGTCCCGACGCCCTATAAGGGGCCGGAGAAGAAGGCCGATAAGAAGGCCCTGGGGACTCGAAAGGGTCTTCGAAGTAAGGTTGCGCAAGCCTTGTCCGAAGACGACGAGGCGCACTCCTCCCCCGAAGGGGAATAAGAAGAAGAAGAAGAAAAGGCGGCCCCGTCCGGAAAGGATGGGGGCCTAAGACGGCGGACCAGGGGGGCAGGAGAGGCCCCCGGCATAAGGCCGTCATACCCTTGTCATCCAATGACGACGAGGCTGATTCTTCCCGCGGAGGCGGGGAGGAATAGGGATAAACTCCACCTCCCCGTACTGGGGGGGAAGAAGAGGAAGGTCGCCCCGGTGGGAGGGACTGGGACATCCAAGAATGGAAAGGTGTCCCTTCCGGACTACTCTGCCATCGCCGCCGATAGCGAGGAAGGGTGGCTGCCCAGGAAGAAGCCCCTAGTGTGATCGTAAGTATCCGCACTCAATCGTAATTTCGCTTCATAGTATTGTTTATAATGCCGAACTTGTGTGTGGTCCGGCCAGGGCCCATCCTAAAGTGTCGTCTTCGGACGGGTCCTTGAGTGAGTCAGCAATGAACTCACTCCCAACGGCCATGTCTCCTCGGCCTGCGGACGATACGGATGTGTTGTCCCGAAGGCTCCCGACGATGGCGGAGGTGGCCCTGGAGGCGCCTCAAGGCGGCGTACCACACGTCGGACTCGCGGGGTTCAAGGTCCCTGCGGATCGTGTTGATGAGAGCCACGGTAAGCCGGGCTCCCAGCCGAACACTGTTCCAGAGCCTTCAGTGGTTCCGGACTTAGGCGAGCAGCGCCTCATTATGGAGGGAGGGCCGTCTGTATCAAGGACTTCCGTTGCACCCCAGGCGCCGGATTGTCTGTTGGAAGCGCTTCGTGGCTCTTCCCTAGATGGAGAGCACCGTACTCTCATGAGTGCGGTGATTCAGAAGGTTTCGTCCGCCAAGAGCGGACTAACAGAAGCCTGCACCAGCCTCCTAACATGCTCTGAGGTAAGCAGTAAAAATATGTGAAGTTACCACCCGATAGGTAGTAGCCCCTGATACTCTGTTTGGTTTTCGGAAAGAAAAAACAAACGGCGGGTCAATTATAATCCGCAGGAGTCTGACAATAAGTTGGAATGTAAATAAACAGGCTATGCTGCTGGCTGCTGCTGCTCGCACGGCCGAAATCGCCGGCCTAACACAAGACTTAGAGCAGGCACAGGGAGAGCTCGGCCTCACGAGGAGGCAGCTCGAGGAGAGCAAAGGTGAATGATTCCCCTCTCTCGTATAATGAATAGTAAGTAAAATTTGATTATGCTAACAACAAAACATCATGATATGGTAACAGAGGCCACCAACGAAGTGGCGTCTCTCAAGAAGGCGCTGTCCGAGGCCGAACACAAAGCGGCCTTGGAACTCAAGGAGCGCGAAAAGCAAGAGGCCCGAGTGGGCGAGGTACAAGAAGAGCTCCAGGAGCTCGGCAAGAAGCTCGAGTCTGCGGAGCATGAGCTGAAAGCAAAAGAGGCCGAGCTTGCGAAGGCCCTTACAAATATAAAAGACGCCAAGGACGAAGCCGAGAGGGCACAATAGGAGATCCAGGAGGCCAAAAAGATAGCGGCGGGTAAGAATTTTTTTATGCAAAGCAAACATGTGGAGGAGGCGTTTCTTTTACTTACCCGAATCCGGATCTCTCCAGGGGCATTCGCAGATCTGCCACGCAGCGTATCAGATGCCGCGGAGTTCTACCATGCCCAGGAGGGGAGCTCAACGGAGAAGCTGTTCTGGTCCCAGTATGCTGGGGCCGAACACTCAACGCCTCTGAGTGACCAACTGAAGCAGTTGGTCGAACTCCACAAGGCGGCCGAAGTGGCTATGAAGGATCTCATAGTCCGGATATGGCCTGGTGAGCTTCTGCCCACCAGCTACTTTGGCCTGATCAAGCGGATGGTGGATGCCTGTCCGCGACTGGAAGTCATCAAGCGATCCATTTGCATTGAGGGTGCCCGCCGGGCCCTTGCCCGTGCAAAGGTGCATTGGGGCAAGCTGGATGCGGAGAAGCTGGTGAAGGACGGGCCGCCGGAGGGCAAGCCGCATCGTGTCCCCGAGAAGTATTATGATGGCGTGATGAAGGGTGCTTGCCTCGTGGCCGATGAATGTACTAAAGACATAATTTTTGAATGAATTCACCTCTGTCATGTTTGTAATTTAAAGACGAAGTTACTTGCGCTATGTAGCGCTTTTGTTATTTAAAATATTACCTTCTGTGCGGCTGTTTATCAAATTCTGAAAGTAGGCCAGTCGTCGGCTTCCGCCCCCGTGTAACTAGTACTGGGGTGTTCGTGGAAAACCCGGACACTCTTTATCCAAATGTTTGGTCCCTTAAGGAGGTGTCCAGCGCATCGAACAAGGCAATCGGACTATACGGCTTTATAACCTTCACTTAGCCATAGAAGTCTATGATTTTAAATTTCGGCGAAGCCCCTAGAATCCGGAAGGCCGAATTGGGGCGCTATACACGCCTATATCGGACAAAGCTGAATTATCGCCTAAAGCGGAAAAATCTTTAAGGATTTTAAGACCTCTCGAACAGCGACCAGCTCTCGCCACATCATGCCGGACAGTTTTGTGCTTTCTCTACTGAGGTGCTCGTCCGAAAAAACCAGGGCACAATCGCAGTAGTTCTCCCTGCGCTACCTTAGCCGAATTAACGGAACGTAAGGCACCAAAACAAGGGAGCCGGGCTATCCCAACTGTAACCCAAGACATGATTCAGAGCTGATGCATATAATGCTATAAGTTCGGGGTGTCGCACTGTTGAAAGTGTTCGGACTTGTCGTGTCGTATTATGGGGCGCCGTAAGAAGCCCCTGGCAAACTAAGCGTACCAAAGTGTACGGATGCAAAATCAAATAGACATTTATAAAAAATGCTCAAATAAAAATAAGTAAGCTAACGCTATATATGGTCTCCCATTGATAAATAATACGTTTAAGTGTATGTTTACAAGGAATGCATTAAGCGGAGATAAATAGGATTATTTGACATATCCTATCCAGGAGCAGGCTACGTACAAATAGATAAAGCAGGAACAACGGTCGTAAATAGATTCCACCTGGGTGTTCCCTGCTGTGCCCGAAGCCTGTTACCTCCTGGGTTTCCTCTCCTATGTAGGTCCGATAATCCGGCTCTTCTGGAGAAGCTACACTAAAGTAATGTCCTTAAGGGTAAAAGGAAAGGTTATGAAGCAATACCATACTGTTGACTGAGCCACTGCTACGCCTCCGCCTGTGCCCATGGTATTTTGAGTGCATAATTGTGTACGCGTGGCACGAATGCTGCTTGGGTGGGACTTGTGCAGAGGCCGGACTGCTAGTCATGCTCTTGACGTGCCTGTTGATCCTGTTGTGGGGTGTTTCGCCCTCGCTTGACAGAGCTTGAGGTTGTCGTCGCCGGATTGGTGGTTTGCCGGAGGAGGCTGCATTGTACTTCGGCCGCAAGGGCCGCAGTGTGTTCTTCTATACGGAGAGAGCGGTCCATATTTCCGTTAACTGTTATGACCCCGCGCGGGCCTGGGATCTTGAGCTTGAGGTATGCATAGTGTGGTACCGCATTGAATCTGACGAATGCGGTTCATCCGAGCAGTGCATGGTAACCACTGCGGAAAGGGACGATATCGAAGATTAGCTCTTTGCTTCGGAAGTTATCTGGAGATCCGAAGACCACTTCCAATGTTATAGAGCCCGTACAGCGGGCCTCTACTCCAGGAATGACACCTTTAAAGGTGGTTTTGGTGGGTTTTAATCCTTGAAGGATCAATGCCCATTTTGCACATTGTGTCCTGATAAAGCAGGTTCAGGCTGTTGCCTCCGTCCATAAGGACTCTTGTGAGGTGAAATCCATCTATAATTGGGTCTAAAACCAATGCGGCTGAGCCACCGTGATGGATGCTAGTAGGGTGATCCATAGATCTAAGGTGATCGGACAAGCTGGCCATGGGTTGAATTTGGGGACGATTGGCTCCATCGTGTATACGTCCCGTAGTGCTCGCTTCCGTTCCCGCTTGGGGATGTGGGTGCGTAGATCATGTTGACCGTTTTCACCTGGGGGGGAATTTCTTCTGCCCCCCCCCCCATGTTCGGATGCCGGGGCTCATCGTCATCGTCGTTGTGCAGCCCCTTGTCCTTGTTTTCGGTGTTTATTTTGCCGGCCTGTTTAAATACCCAGCAGTCTCTATTGGTGTGGTTGGCTGGTTTGTCCGAGGTGCCATGAATTTGGCACGAGCGCTCCAGTATGCGGTCTAGACTAGACGGTCCCTGATTGTTTTTCTTGAATGGCTTCTTCCGCTGACTGGATTTGGATCCGCTGAATCCGGCATTGACCGCCGTGTCTTCGATGTTGTCGCCGTTGTTCCGTCGCTTATGTCTGTTGCGCCATAGCTTGCTGTTATTGTCACGGACATCTGACATGCCAAAATGCGGCGTGGCGCTGCTGCGGGCCAACCAACTGTCCTCGCCCGCGCAAAAGCGGGTCATTAGTGTTGTGAGAGCTGCCATAGACTTGGGTTTCTCCTGGCCGAGGTGTCTGGCGAGCCACTCGTCACGGATATTATGCTTGAAGGCCGCCAGGGCTTCGGCGTCCGAACAGTCGACTATTTGGTTCTTTTTAGTTAGGAACCGAGTCCAGAATTTCCTGGCTAACTCTCCGGGCTGTTGAGTAATGTGGCTCAAGTCATCGGCATCCGGAGGTCGCACATATGTGCCTTGGAAGTTGTCAAGAAATGCGTCTTCCAAGTTTTCCCAACTGCCAATGGAATTTGCGGGCAGGATGTTTAGCCAGTGCCGGGCGGGTCCTTTCAGCTTAAGGGGAAGATACTTGATGGCGTGTAGATCATCTCCGCGGGCCATGTGAATGTGGAGAAGGAAATCCTCGATACATACCGCGGGGTCTGTTGTGCCATCGTATGATTCGATGTTTACGGGTTTAAACCCTTCTGGGAATTCATGATCCATCACTTCATCAGTGAAGCAGAGGGGGTGTGCAGCGCCTCTGTGCTGGGCTATGTCGCGGTCCAGTCCGGCTGCGTCTGACTGATTGTATTTGGCCCGGCCGTATTTGCTGTTAGTGTATCCGGTATGACAGTCCTCGTCATGTGCTTCGGCACGCCCCCGTGATCCGTAGATCGATCTTGGTTGTCCTGCGGCGTTACCCAGTTTGTCGCGCAGGTCCTGAGTGTTGCCCCGGGCCGTAGTAAATCGGCGCGGGGCTGTAGGCTGGTATTCCGGCTGATATGCCGTTTTGTCCCGACCTCGAGGCGGCTGGTCAGCCGTTTGGCGCTCGAGTCCATATTCCTCGGCTGCCAGGACTTCTGTCCATCTATCTGTGAGCAGATCTTGATCAGCTTGAAGTTGTTGCTGCTTCTTCTTCAGGCTTCTCGCAGTGGCAATAAGCCGGCCCTTGAAGCGCTCCTATTCTGCGGGGACTTCGGGTACGCCGAACTCGTCGTCGCCGAGGCTAACCTCATCTTCGGAGAGGGGCATGTAATTGTCCTCCTCCGGATGACCGTCTGTCACATGCTCATCTGGGCTATCCTGCCCGTCTTCCTATTCGGCCTGATCGAAGGCGGGCTGTTCGGGGTTGTATTCATCATCGGCATCGTACGAATTATTATCGTCTCCGGTGCCGGTATTGCCTTGGCGGGGCTTGGAGCAGCGCTGGCGACGCCCATGCTTTGCTTTTTTCTTGGAGGGGTTAGCCTCCGTTGCCTCATCGCCATTGGTTTCTTTTGGAGTGTCCACCATATATATATATATATATATATATATATATATATATATCATATGAAGAAGTGGTTGTCCACCGCCCTGTGAGCGGTGGCTCCTGTATGTCTCCTGCATCGTCGTCCATACCGTCGATGTCTTCGAAGTCGAAGTCGAGCACGTCGGTTAAATCATTGATCGTGGCGACAAAGTGGGTGGTGGGTGGGCAGTGAATTCCTTCGTCGCCTGCTTCCCACTCAAGTCGGACATAGTTCGGCTCAGAGCCTCCTGACAGAGAGAGAGACTTTAATGAGTTCAACATGTCGCCAAAAGGCGAGTGCTGAAGGATGTCCGCAACGGTAAACTCCATCACCAGAGCCCAACCTGGCTCGGCTGGCTCGAGAGTGTGCCGACCAGGACCAACAGCCGGATATAAGTCTGGGGGCCCAGGGTCAAAGGCCTCCACAGAGGTGAGACCTGTGTTCGGCTCCACCGCCGATGAGCGTGCGGCCTGCGGGGCGGGGTCCAGCCCTCCGTCCATAGGCAACGCAACGTGCCCTGGATGTAGATCCGGGGCTGCATCGGGGATGATGTCACAAGCATTGTCCGACAGCAGGTCTAGGCCGTGCTCGTCGTGACTGTTTGGCATTCCTGGCGCAGGCTCGAATCCGTCGAAGATCAAGTCTCCGCGGATATCTGCCGTGTAGTTCAAGTTTCCGAACCTGATCTGGTGGCCAGGGGCGAAGCTATCGATCTGCTCCAACTGGCCAAGCGAATTGGTCTGCAGTGCGAAGCCGTCGAACCCAAAGATCTGTCCGGGGAGAAAAATCTATCCCTGGACTGTGTTGTTGACGATTGAAGACGCCATCAAGCCTCGAAGCGACGACACAGAGGAACTCTCAATGAAAGCACCAATGTCGGTGTCAAAACCGGCGGATCTCGGGTAGGGGGTCCCGATCTGTGCGTCTTAGGCTGATGGTAACAGGAAGCAAGTGACACAATGTTTACCCAGGTTCGGGCCCTCTCGATGGAGGTAAAACCCTACTTCCTGCTTGATTAATATTGAAGATATGAGTACTACAAGAGTAGATCTACCACGAGATCATAGAGGCTAAACCCTAAGAGCTAGCCTATGATGGTATGATTGTAATTGTGATCGACCTTCTAAGGACCATCCTCTCCGGTTTATATAGACACCGGAGAGCTAGGGTTTACATGGAGTTGGTTACGAGGAAGGAAACATAATATCCGGATCGCCAAGCTTGTCTTCCATGCAAAGGAGAGTCCCATCCGGACACGAGCCGAAGTCTTGAGTCTTGTATCTTGACGCTTCTATAGTCCCGACGATGTATACAGTCCGGCTGTCCGGATACCCCCTTATCCAGGACTCCCTCACCCGTTAAAAATTATCTTATCACAAAACTATCTGTTACCTACAATTTCAGTGCTTGCAGAGAATACCTTACTGAAAACCGCTTGTCATTTCCTTATGCTCCTTGTTGGGTTCGACACTCTTACTTATCAAAAGGACTACAATAGATCCCCTACACTTGTGGGTCATCAAGACTCTTTTATGGCGCCGTTGCCGGGGAGTGAAGCACCTTTGGTAAGTGGAACTTGGTAAGGAAACATTTATATAGTGTGCTGAAATTTACTGTCATTTGTTACTATGGAAACTAATCCTTTGAGGGGCTTGTTTGGGGTATCTTCACCCTGACCAGTAGAGCAAAGAGTTGCTCCTCAACCTACTGAACCTACTGAAAATGTTTACTTTGAAATTCCTTCGGGTATGGTAGAGAAACTGCTAGCTAATCCCTTTGCAGGAGATGGAACATTGCATCCCAATTTACACCTTATCTATGTGGATGAACTTTGTGGATTATTTAAGCTTGCAGGTATGCCCAATGATGTTATTAAGAAGAAGGTTTTCCCTTTATCTTTGAAGGGAGACGCATTGACATGGTATAGGCTATGTGATGATATGGGATCCTGGGACTATAAACGATTGAAATTGGAATTTCACCAGAAGTTTTATCCTATGCATCTTGTTCATCGTGATCATAATTATATACATAATTTTTGGCCTCGCGAAGGAGAAAGCATCGCTCAAGCTTGGGGGAGGCTTAAGTCAATGTTATATTCATGCCCCAATCATGAGGTCTCAAGAGAAATGATTATTCAAAACTTTTATGCTCGGATTTCTCTCAATAATCGCACCATGCTTGATACTTCTTGTGTTGGGTCTTTTATGATGAAGACTATTGAATTCAAATGGGATTTATTGGAAAGAATTAAATGCAACTCTAAAGATTGGGATTCCGACGATGGTAAGGAGTCAGGTATGACACCTAAGTTTGATTGTGTTAAATCTTTTATGGATACCGATGCTTTTCGTGGATTTAGCACTAAATATGGACTTGACTCTGAGATGGTAGCTTCTTTCTGTGAATCATTTGCTACTCATGTTGATCTCCCTAAGGAGAAGTGGTTTAAATATAATCCTCCACTGAAGTAAAAGTAGTTGCACCTATTGCAGTTGAAGAAAAGACTATCACTTATAATGATCCTATTGCTCCTACTACTTATATTGAGAAACCACCTTTGCCTGTTAGGATAAAGGATCATGCTAAAGCTTCAACTGTTGTTCGTAAGAGTAATACTAGAACATATACACCTCCTGAGAAAATTAAAGTTGAACCTAGTATTTCTATGGTTAAAGATCTCTTGGCTGATAATATCGATGGGCATGTTATTTATTTCTGTGATGCAGCTGCTAGAATTGCTAGACCCGATGCTAAGAAACGTAGACCCGTTGTAGGCATGCCTGTTATTTCTGTTAAAATAGGAGATCATTGTTATCATGGCTTATGTGATATGGGTGCTAGTGCTAGTGCAATACATTTTTTCTTATATGAAGAAATTATGCATGATATTGCACCTGCTGAGGTAGAAGAAATTGATGTTACAATTAAGCTTGCCAATAGAGATACTATTTCACCAATTGGGATTGTTAGAGATGTTGAAGTCTTGTGTGGGAAAGTTAAATATCTTGCTGATTTTCTTGTTCTTGGTTCCCCACAAGATGACTTTTGTCCCATCATATTTAGTAGACCCTTCTTGAATACTGTTAATGCTAAGGTTGATTGCGAAAAGGATGTTGTTATGATCGGCTTAGGAGATATGTCTCATGAGTTTAATTTTGCAAAATTTCATAGACAACCCCATGATAAAGAATTGCCTAGTAAGGATGAAATTATTGGTCTTGCTTCTATTGTTGTGCCTCCTACTGATCCGTTAGAACAATATTTGCTAGACCATGAAAATGATATGTTTATGAATGAGAGAAGAGAAATAGATGAAGTATTCTTTAAACAGAGTCCTATTTTGAAACACAACTTGCCTATTGAAATCATAGGGGATCCTCCACCACCCAAGGGTGATCCCGTGTTTGAGCTTAAACCATTACCTGACACTCTTAAATATGCTTATCTTGATGAAAAGAAGATATATCATGTTATTTTTAGTGCTAACCTTTCAGAGCAGGAAAAGGAAAGATTATTGAAAACTCTGAAGAAGCACCGTACTGCTATTGGATATACTCTTGATGATATTGAGGGCATTAGTCCCACTCTATGCCAACACAAAATAAAATTGGAGGAAGATGCCAAACCAGTTATTGATCACCAACGATGATTAAATCCTAAGATGAAAGAAGTGGTAAGAAACGAAATACTAAAGCTCCTTGAGGCAGGTATAATCTATCTCATTGCTGGTAGTCAGTGGGTAAGTCATGTCCATTGTGTCCCTAAGAAGGGAGGTATTACTGTCGTTCCTAATGATAAAGATGAATTGATCCCGCAAATAATTATTACAGGTTATAGAATGGTAATTGATTTCCGCAAATTAAATAAAGCTACTAAAAAGGATCATTACGCTTTACCTTTTATTGATCAAATGCTAGAAAGACTATCCAAGCACACACATTTTTGCTTTCTAGATGGTTACTCTGGTTTCTCTCAAATACATATGTCAGCCGAGGATCAAGAAAAGACCACTTTTACTTGCCCTTTCGGTACCTTTGCTTATAGACGTATGCCTTTTGGTTTATGTAATGCACCTGCTACCTTTCAAAGATGCATGATGGCTATATTCTCTGACTTTTGTGAAAAGATTTGTGAGGTACTCACAGATGATTTCTCCGTTTATGGATCCTCTTTTAATGATTGCTTGAGCAACCTTGATCAAGTTTTGCAGAGATATGAAGATACTAGTCTCGTCTTGAATTGGGAAAAGTGCCACTTTATGGTTAATGAAGGCATTGTCTTGGGGCATAAAATTTCTGAGAAAGGTATTGAAGTTGATAAAGCTAAAGTTGATGCAAGTGAAAAGATGTCGTTTCCCAAGGACATTAAAGGTATAAGAAGTTTCCTTGGTCATGCCGGTTTTTATAGGAGGTTCATTAAGGACTTTTCTAAAATCTATAGGCCTTTGACTAATCTATTGCAAAAAGATGTTCCTTTTGTCTTTGATGATGATTGTGTAGAAGCATTTGAAATACTTAAGAAAGATTTGATTTCTGCACCTATTGTTCAGCCACCTGATTGGAATTTACCCTTTGAAATTATGTGTGATGCTACCGATTATGCTGTAGGTGCTGTTCTAGGACAAAGAGTTGATAAGAAACTAAATGTTATTTAATATGCTAGTAAAACTCCACACGCTGCTCAGAGAAATTATGCTACTACTGAAAAAGAATTCTTAGCAGTTGTATTTGCTTGTGATAAGTTCAAACCCTATATTGTTGATTCTAAAGTAACTGTTACACTGATCATGCTGCTATGAAATATCTTATGGAAAATAAAGATGCTAAACCTAGACTTATTAGATGGGTCCTCTTGCTACAAGAATTTGATTTGCATATTATTGATAGAAAGGGAGCTGAGAATCCCGTTGCAGACAACTTGTCTAGGTTAGAAAATGTTCTAGATGACCTACTACCTATTAATGATAGCTTTCATGATGAACAATTAGCTGTCATAAATGCTTCTCGTACTACTCCATGGTATGCTGATTACGCTAATTACATCATTGCTAAATTTATACCACCTAGTTTCACATACCAGCAAAAGAAAAAGTTCTTCTCTGACTTAAGGCATTACTTCTGGGATGACCCACACCTTTATAAACAAGGAGTAGATGGTGTTATTATACGTTGTGTACCTGAGCATGAATAGGAACATATCCTACGCAAATGTCACTCCGAGGCATATGGAGGACACCACGCTGGAGATAGAACTGCACATAAGGTATTGCAATCCGGTTTTTATTGGCCTACTCTCTTCAAAGATGCCCGTAAGTTTGTCTTGTCTTGTGATGAATGTCAAAGAATTGGTAATATTAGTAGACGTCAAGAAATGCCTATGAATTATTCTCTTGTTATTGAACCATTTGATGTTTGGGGTTTTGATTATATGGGACCGTTTACTGCCTCTAATGGGTATACACATATTTTAGTTGATGTCGATTACGTTACTAAGTGGGTAGAAGCTATTCCATCTAGTAGTGTTGATCATAACACCTCTATTAAGATGCTTAAAGAAGTTATTTTTCCAAGGTTTGGAGTCCCTGGACACTTAATGACTGATGGTGGTTCACATTTTATTCATGGTGCTTTTCATAAAATGCTTGCTAAGTATGACGTTAATCATAGAATTGCATCTTCATATCACCCACAGTCTAGTGGTCAAGTAGAATTGAGTAATAGAGAGCTCAAATTAATTTTGCAAAAGACCGTTAATAGATCTAGAAAGAATTGGTCCAAGAAACTTGATGATGCATTATGGGCTTATAGAACTGCATATAAAAATCCTATGGGTATGTCTCCATATAAAATGGTTTATGGAAAGGCATGTCACTTACCTCTCGAACTAGAACATAAGGCATATTGGGCCATTAAAGATCTCAATTATGATTTCAAACATGCCGGTGAGAAGAGGCTATTTGACATTAGCTCACTTGATGAATGGAGAACCCAGGCTTACGAGAATGCCAAACTGTTTAAAGAGAAAGTTAAAAGATGGCATGACAAAAGGAAACAGAAGCGTGAGTTTAATGTACGCGATTATGTGTTGCTATTCAACTCTCGTTTAAGATTTTTTGCAAGAAAACTTCTCTCTAAATGTGAAGGCCCTTAAGTTATCGAGGAGGTCTATCGTTTCGGTGTCATAAAAATCAACAACTTCGAAGGCACAAATCCAAAGGTGGTGAACGGTCAAAGAATCAAACATTATATCTCATGTAATCCCATAAATGTTGAAACTAATGTTATTGAAATCGTAACCCCGGAGGAATAGATAAGGGATACTTTCCAGAATGTTTCAGACTCTGAAAATGAATAGGTATGTGGTACGGTAAGTAAACCGACTCCAAAATAGTTCTAATAGCAATTTTTCTCCGTTTTGGAATATTTATGAAAATAGGAAAAGAGTAAGTAGTCCGGGAAGGACGCGAGGCATCCACGAGGGTGGAGGGCGCGCCCTGCCCCCTGGGCTTGCCCCCTGCCTCGTGGGCACCTCGTGTGCTCTCCGGACTCCATTTTCTTGCATGATACTTATTTTGGTCGGTAAAAATTCATTATATAATCTCTCGAAGGCTTTGACCACCGTATCATGCCAAAAATTCTCTGTTTTTGTCTTAAGTTGTTTCTGCCGCAGATTAGAGCAATATGTCGTCCCAGGATTCGGAGGGATAAAGTTATGTGGTTGATTACCTTGCGGACCCTAAGGTATATGGAGACGTGGAGCACTCTGGCTGGACCACTAAGGAAGAAGAAGATTACGAGCCTAAGGGAGAGGAGGAGACGAGCTCAGATGAAGATGAAGTCCCATTACCTCAACCTGGGGACATGCATGTGGAGTTTAAAAAGTCAAGCCTCCCTGATAGACCAAGGAAACCAAAGATCGAGTTTATTCCTTTTCATCTCTTGCAGGAAAACAAATAGGAACTATGCAAAAGGATATTAAGCCTTGAGCGGGAGATTGATGATCTAAGGGAGCAAAATTCCATCCTCAAGCGCAAATTGAGGAGAAACCCTACATCACCAACAACTACATCATCACCACCTCCGAGGAACTAATCACATGGGTATGGGAACTCCCCTTGGCAGCTGCCAAGCTTGGGGGAGTTGCCCCGGTATCGTATCACCATCATACTCCTATCTTTACCGTTTTTCTTAGTTCGGTCCTTTTGGTAATATCTTGATCTAGTAGAATAAAGTTTTGGTATGAATTAGTTTTGAGTTTTATTTTGTGAACCCTCTATGTAATCGAGTCTGTGAGCTATATATAATAAAGATTAGTGTTGAGTCAAGGGTTTTGCTATCTTGCTATGATCTTGAGGAAATAAAAGAGTAAAAAGAAATAAAAGAGACCATATTGATCTTATGGATAGTAATGACTTCACATATAGAGAGTATTACACTTAAAAGTTGTTGAGAGTTGGCAAACATAGTTTTGGTCATCGTTGCAATTAATAGGAAGTAATAAAGAAAGAGAGGCTTTCACATATAAATATACTATCTTGGACATCTTTTACGATTGTGAGCACTCATTAAAGTATGACATGCTAAAGAGTTGATGTTGGACAAGGAAGAAAACATAATGGGTTATGTTTTCTCACATCTCAATTAAAGTTTATTGTCATGGATCATTCAAACATGTTGAGCTTGACTTTCCCCCTCATGCTAGCCAAATTCCTTGCACCAAGTAGAGATACTACTTGTGCTTCCAAATATCCTTAAACCCAGTTTTGCCATGCGAGTCCACCATATCTATCTATGGATTGAGTAAGATCCTTCAAGTAAGTTGTCATGTTGCATCTAATAAAAATTGCTCTCTAAATATGTATGACTTATTAGTGTGGAGAAAATAAGCTTTATACGATCGTGTGATATGGAGGTAATAAAAGCGACGGACTGCATAATAAAGGTTCATATCACAAGTGGCAATATAAAGTGACGTTCTTTTGCATTAAGATTTCGTGCATCCAACCATAAAAGCACATGACAACCTCTTCTTCCCTCTGCGAAGGGCCTATCTTTTACTTTATGTCTTATATTTTATGCAAGAGTCAAGGTGATCTTCAACTTCCCCTTTTACATTTTATCCTTTGGCAAGCACCTCATGTTGGAAAGATCCTGATATATATATATCCAATTGGATGTAGGTTAGCATGAACTATTATTGTTGACATTACCCTTGAGGTAAAAGGTTGGGAGGCAACACTATAAGCCCCTATCTTTCTCTATGTCCGATTAAAACTCCATAACCATAAGTATTGCGTGAGTGTTAGCAATTGTGAAAGACTAAATGATAGTTGAGTATGTGGACTTGCTGAAAAGCTCTTATGTTGACTCTTTCCTATGTTATGATAAATTGCAATTGCTTCAATGACTGAGATTATAGTTTGTTAGTTCTCAATGAAGTTTCTGAATCATACTTGACATTGTGAATAGATTGTTACTTGAGTATAAGAAATAATATGACAAAATATATAGGGTCATTTGCATTTCTGTCCCTAACTCGAACCACCTACTCAGATTTGCCCCTAGTTTCGAAGCCTGCTCAAATTTTCCCCTCTGCCGTTAGGTGCCCTTACAGAAATGCCCATTCGTGCCGTTTCCGTCCGGTCAAATGCCTTTGACCGTCTACTAGACTTTTCCTAGACAGATTTGCCCTTCAATGCATGTGTCACTTACACGTGGGTCCTTGCCAAAGTAAAGAAAAGGAAAAAAACACTCTAACTCTCACTTACATGTGGGACATATCCCAGAGTGAAAAAAGAAAAAAAACTCTCTCACCCTCTCACTCACTTACATGTGGGACCTGCCTAGAAAAACAAACTTACAAAGAATAAAAACAAAACTTATAGTGTATGAGCAGTGGGCCAACAGGGGATTAGGCCCACTTGTCATATACTATTTATTTTAGATTACCTATTATATCTAATCTAAGTCAATAAGAGAAATAATACTTTTTTGCAGGAAAGAGAAATAATACCAAATCTAAGTCAAAAAAAAAGCTTACCTAATCTAATAAGCGCATGTGGCAGTAGTGTCATGGCCTGGGCCCACACATCAGAAAATGAGGTGATGTTTTGAACGGCAACGCACGCTCCAGTGAGAAAAAGCACGGCGGCTGGAATCGTAGCTCCGGAGAGCACTTGGTTAGCGTAGGGTCCCGTTCGAACGAGTGCGACGAGGCGTATTTGCTGGCAATAGCGGCACGTGCAGGTGTGGTTGGAACCAATCGCAGTGATGAGCTGGGCGGCGACCGACGACGGTGGTAGATTGATTCGAGTAGGCAGTAACGGATCCACTGGTTTAGGCGGCTAGGTGACATATTAGGGGCACATGAGCACAACAGAGAGCATAATTTGTGGTTTAGCAGCACATGGGGGCCGAATCGATGATGGCGCTCTAGTGGCCAAAGACGAGGAAGATAGTTGATCCGATCGCGTTGGGGTGGTGCTGCTCGAGCTGCTCCTAGGAGGCGATGTAGTAGAGGCGTGCGCTTCTGCTAGACAGGTTTTCAGCCATCTATGAGGATGATGGATGTGTTATGTCTACTACACAACCTTCTTCTTGTAGACGTTGTTGGGCCTGCAAGTGCACAGGTTTGTAGGACAGTAGCAAATTTCCCTCAAGTGGATGACCTAAGGTTTATCAATCAATGGGAGGCGTAGGATGAAGGTGGTCTCTCTCAAACAACCCTGCAACCAAATAGCAAAAAGTCTCTTGTGTCCCCAACACACCCAATACAATTGTAAATTGTATAGGTGCACTAGTTCGGCGAAGAGATGGTGATACAAGTGCAATACGGATGGTAGATAAAGGTTTTTGTAATCTGAAAATATAAAAACAGCAAGGTAACTATTGATAAAAGTGAGCGTAAACTGTATTCCAATGGTAGGAAACAAGGCCTAGGGTTCATACTTTCACTAGTGCAAGTTCTCTCAAAAATAATAACATAGATAGATCATATGACAAGCCCTCAACATGCAACAAAGAGTCACTCAAAAGCCACTAATAGTGGAGAACAAACGTAGAGATTATGGTAGGGTACGAAACCACCTCAAAGCTATTCTTTCGGATCGATCTATTCAAGAGTTCATACTAGAATAACACCTTATGACACAAATCAACCAAAGCCCTAATGTCACCTAGATACTCCATTGTCACCTCAAGTATCCGCGGGCATGATTATATGATATGCATCACACAATCTCAGATTCATCTATTCAACCAACACAAAGTACTTCAAAGAGTGTCCCAAAGTTTCTACGGGAGAGTCAAGAACGTCTGTATGCATAGGTTCATGGGCGGAACCCGCAAGTTGGTCACCAAAACATACATCAAGAGGCACATGATATCCCATTGTCACCACAGATAAGCACGGCAAGACATACATCAAGTGTTCTCATAAAAGACTCAATCTGATAAGATAACTTCAAAGGGGAAACTCAATTCATCACAAGAGAGTAGAGGGGGAGAAACATCATAAGATCCAACTATAATAGCAAAGCTTGGGATACATCAAGATTGTGCCATAGAGGGAACACGAGAGAGAACATGAGAGAGAGAGAGAGAACAAACACATAGCTACTGGTACATACCCTCAGCCTCGAGGGTGAACTACTCCCTCCTCGTCGTGGATAGCGCCGGGATGATGAAGATGGCCACCGGTGAGGGATCCCCCCTCCGGCAGGATGCCCGGAAGGGCTCCCGAGAGGTTTCTGGTGGCTACAGAGGCTTGCGGCGGCGGAACTCCTGATCTATCTTGATATTCGATGGTTTTAGGGTACGTAGGCATATATAGGCGAAAGAAGTCAGTCGGGGGGTGCTCGAGGGGTCCACGAGACAGGGGGCCACGCCCTGTAGGGGGGGGGCACCCCCTATCTCCTGGGCTCCTCGAGGATCTTCTGACTTGATCTCCAAGCCTCCAGGATGATAATCTTCCAAAAAATCACGTTGTCGAAGGTTTCATTCCGTTTGGACTCCGTTTGATATTCCTTTTCTTCGAAATACTAAAACAGGCAATAAAACAGCAATATGGGTTGGGCCTCCGGTTAATAGGTTAGTCCCAAAAGTAATATAAAAGTGTATAATAAAGCCCATAATCATTCAAATAGATAATAATATAGCATGAATGCTTCATAAATTATAGATACGTTGGAGACGTATCAAGCATCCCCAAGCTTAATTCCTACTCTCCCTCGAGTAGGTAAATGATAAAAGAAAGAATTTATGAAGTGTGAATGCTAGAAGGTGCACAAGTTTGATCAATGATAATTTCAATCACCTTTTCTAGCATGATAATATGTCATAATAGTAGTTCATCTCATAAAACTTTTCACGATAATGTAACAAGCAATTCACATGTTGAAGTATAGACCATAAACTTCTTGAAATCTAGCAAACTTCATTCTTAGTCATCAAAACAATTGCAATTCATCTTACTTTCAGGAAGATTCTATGTTAGAGCTTTGATTTAGCAAACTTCACATACTCAACTATCATATAGTCTTCTACAATTGCTAACACTCACGCAATACTTGTGATTATGAAGTTTTAATCAGACACGAAGAAAGATTGGGGCTTATAATGTTGCCTCCAAACGTATTCACCTTTGGGTGATGTCAACAATAATAGTTCATGCTAACATACATCCAATTGGATATATATATATCAGGATCACCCTAACACAAAGTGCTTGCCAAAGGATAAAATGAAAAAGGGAAAGGTGAAGATCACCTTGACTCTTGCATAAAGTAAAAGACATAAAGTAAAAGATAGGCCCTTCGCAGAGGGAAGCAGAGGTTGTCATGCGCTTTTAGGGTTGGATACACAAAATATTAATGCGAAAGAACATCACTTTATATTGCCCCTTGTATATGGACCTTTATTATGCAGTCCGTCACTTTTATTGCTTCCATAACAAGTTCGTACAAAGCTTATTTTCTCCACACTAATAAGTCATGCATATTTAGAGAGCAATTTTTTTATTGCTTGCACCGATGACAACTTACTTGAAGGATCTTACTCAATCCATAGGTAGATATGGTGGATTCTCATGGAAAAACTGGGTTTAAGGATATTTGGAAGCACAAGTAGTATCTCTACTTGGTGCTAGGAATTTTTGGCTAGCATGAGGGGGAAAGACAAGCTCAACATGTTTGAATGATCCATGACAATATACTTTAACTGAGATGCGAGAAAACATAACCCATTATGTTGTCTTCCTTGTCCAACATCAAATTTATAGCATGTCATACATCATGAGTGCTCACAATTATAAAAGATGTCTATGATAATATATTTATATGTCAAATCTCTCTTCCTTCAATATTCTTTCATGAATTGTTCAAATGACTAATACAATGCTTGCTACTCGTCAATAAATTTACAACCTCTACTTCTTAGATGTGAAGTCATTACTCCCCATGGGATAAGCTAACGAGACATATATAATTTCAGATTTATGACATTCAACTCATTCAACCATTTACTCATAGGATATAAGTGAAGCACATGAGTAAATGAAAAACTACTCCAAAAAGATATAAGTGAAGATCAATGAGTAGCAAAATAATTATGTAACTATATGAAGACTCTCTCTCATTAAAGAATTTCAGATCTTGGTATTGTATTCAAACAGCAAGCAAAGCAAAATAAAATGACATTGCAAGGATAGCACAACTCATGTGAAGAAGCAAAAACTTAGGCTCAACCGATACTAACCGATAGTTGTTGAAGAAGAAAGGTGGGATGCCTAACGGGGCATCCCCAAGCTTAGATGCTTGAGACTTCTTGGAATATTATCTTGGGGTGCCTTGGGCATCCCCAAGCTTGAGCTTTTGTGTCTCCTTAATTCCTCATATCATGGTTTCTCTTTTTATCAAAAGCTTCATCCACAACAAACTCAACAAAAACTCGTGAGATAGGTTAGTATAAACCAATGCAAAACCTTATCATTTTATACTGTAACAAATCACTTAAATTATTATTCAACATTGCATACTAAATGCCTCTGCATATTTAATACTCCTATCCTCAAATGGAATCATTAAACAAGCAAACATATGCAAACAATGCAACTATAACAGCAATCTGCCAAAACAGTACAGTCTGTAAAGAATGCAAGAGTATCAATACTTCCCTGAATCCAAAAATTATGAACTAAAATTTCCACTGTAATACATTTATCAGAGCTAAATATGCAAAAAGATTCAACATTATACCATTCTCTGACTTTTCTAGGGAATTTTTTGGAACAGCGGTAAACTTTCTGTTTTCAAACAGCAACATGTATACTAGCAAAATAAGCATGACAAAGGCTATCCTTGACATTTTTATTGAAAATAAAGATGAAAAACATTATTCTAACTAACAGCAAGAAAAAACTAACAAAATAAATTGACTCTCCAAGCAAAACACATAACATGTGGCGAATAAAAATATAGCTCCAAGTAAAGTTACCGATGAACGAAGACGAAAGAGGGGATACCTTCCGGGGCATCCCCAAGCTTAGGCTCTTGGTTGTCCTTGAATATTACCTTGGGGTGCCTTGGGCATCCCCAAGATTAGGCTCTTTCCACTCCGTATTCCATAGTCCATCGAATCTTTTACCCAAAACTTGAAAACTTCAACCACACAAAACTCAAAACAAAACTCGTAAGCTCCGTTAGTATAAGAAAATAAAACCACCACTTAGGTACTGTAATGAACTCATTCTAAATTCATATTGGTGTTAAACCTAATGTATTCCAAGTTCTCTATGGTTCATACCCTCCGATACTACTCATAGATGCATCAAAATAAGCAAACAACACAATGAAAACAGAATCTGTCAAAAACAGAACAGTCTGTAGTAATCTGTATCAAACGTATACTTCTGGAACCCCAAAAATTATGAAAGAAATTGGTGGACCTGAGGACTTTGTCTATTAATCATCTGCAAAAAGAATCAACCTAAAATCACTCCCCAGTAAAACATGGCAGCTAATCTCGTGAGCGAAAAAGTTTCTGTTTCTTACAGCAAGATCATATAAACTTCACCCAAGTCTTCCCAAAGGTTCTACTTGGCACTTTATTGAAACAAAAGCTATAAAACATGATTAATTCAGTAGCATAAACATGTGGACACACAAAACAGTAAGGATAATGTTGGTGTCAAAACCGGCGGATCTCGGGTAGGGGGTCCCGAACTGTGCGTCTAGGCGGATGGTAACAGGAGACGAGGGACACGATGTTTTTACCCAGGTTTGCGCCCTCTCGATGGAGGTAAAACCCTACTCCTGCTTGATTAATATTGATGATATGGGTAGTACAAGAGTAGATCTACCACGAGATCAGAGAGGCTAAACCCTAGAAGATAGCCTATGGTATGATTGTTGTTCGTCCTACGGACTAAAACCCTCTGGTTTATAGACACCGGAGAGGGCTAGGGTTACACAGAATCGGTTACAATGGGAGGAGATCTACATATCCGTATCTCCAAGCTTGCCTTCCACGCCAAGGAAAGTCCCATTCGGACATGGGACGAAGTCTTCAATCTTGTATCTTCATAGTCCAGGAGTCCGGCCAAAGGTTATAGTCCGGTCATCCGGACACCCCCTAATCCAGGACTCCCTCAGTAGCCCCTGAACCAGGCTTCAATGACGACGAGTCCGGCGTGCTGTTTGTCTTCGGCATTGCAAGGCGGGTTCCTCCTCTGAATACTTCATAGAAGATTTCGAACACAAGGATAGTGTCCGTCTCTTCAAAACAAGTTCCACATACCACCGCAGAGAGAATAATATTTGCACAAATCTAATCTGCTGACGTATTCCGCAACATGACATCATGCCACGGCCAAGCCTTTATTCGAATCATTTTACTATCCCTCCTCGGCGCGTTTAGCAAAGCAGTTTCCTTGGCACGTCTTGTCAAAGCAGAGATCGTGTCCCCTTATTCTGGGATTCTCATCAATATGTGCTTGGGTAACCCAACCGTGCCATTAATCACGGTGCTTGGGAGATAAGCGAGTTTTACCAGGCTGGTGGGGGCACATAGTTTCGTCTGCCCATATAAGGGGATAAGGATCCACCTCTTTCATCTACGCTTTCTTCCTCCTTCGCTTATCCATCTCCGCGTACTCGAGCTCCAGTGCCCAAGTCCGCACTTCCCACCTCAACCTTCTCCAGCCATGTCCGGAGCGGGAGGCAGGTGGATGGCCTCCTCCGTCACGGAGGGGAACATCAAAAAGTTGAGGAAAGCCGGATACTTGTCCAACGACGTTGTGCACCGGCTCCCAGATGAGGGGCAGCTCATCCCCACCCATAGGCCCCATGAGAGGGTGGTGTTCCTCCCCCATGTCCTCCGCGGACTGGGCTTCCCACTCCACCTGTTTGTCCGGGGGCTCATGTTCTACTACGGCCTGGATTTCCACGATCTGGCCCCGAACTTCATCCTCAACATCTCGACGTTTATCGTCGTGTGCGAGGCCTTCCTCCGCATCAAGCCCCACTTCGGCTTATGGTTGAAGATCTTCAATGTCAAGCCGAAGGTAGTGGGTAGCCAGCAAGCGGAGTGCGGAGGCGCCATGGTGGGCAAGATGCCCAATGTCACATGGCTCAAGGGCTCCTTTGTGGAAACCATCAAAGGGTGGCAATCGGGGTGGTTCTACATCACCGAGCTGCGTGACCCTGAATGGGCAGCGGCCCCCCGAATTCCGATCTGGCATCCCCACACGGCTCACCTCTTGGAAAGAGATGGGCCTGTCATGGGGTAATTCGAGAGAGCTGACCGGACTCCAAACCTGCATCCAAAACTTGATGGACAAGAAGGTTAAACTTGTCAACATAGTCCAGGTCATGCTCTTCCGCCGGATCCTCCCATGTCAACGATGGGCTTTTAACTTGTGGGAGTTCGACCCGGCCCAGCACCAAACTTTGTCCAGGCTCTTTGACACAACGCACGAGGATGCATGGAAGGTGCTATTCAAGGGCGCCGAGGTTCCCCCTCCCATTACCGAGGATCACAGATTCTGCGTGAAGCGCCAAGCCAGCATAGTAAGCTTGTTTTACCCTTTACGGGGTACTCGTTTTTCATAGTTTGACTCTATGCGGGATCTAAGCTCCCATTCCTTTGACAGGACTGGCAGAAGAAGTCCGGACAGATCGACTGTCTAGCTCCTTTGCCCGAAGGCCCAGCAGATGCCCGCTTGGCGAAGCTGCTGGTCCCGGCACCTCACGTGATGCCAGAGAAGAAGGCCAGGAAGAAGACCACGGGAACTCGAAAGAGGTCCCGGTGCCTGGTGGTGTCGGATTCATCGTCCTATGACTCCGAAGCGCACTCCTCCCACGGAGGCGAGGAGGAGGAAGAAGAGGCCTCTCCCCCTCCAACGGGGGGAGGAAAGAAAAGGAAGGCCACCCCACCTAGGGGGTCGGAGGGTCCAAGAAGGGAAAGACCCTTCCCCCCGACTACTCCACCAACGCCGACGACGGCGAAGAGGAGTGGCCATCCAGGGCCAAGCCCCTGGCAAAATCGTAAGTATCCGGATACTAGAACAACTCATGGCGTTCCTTTATTACACAGTATCTTCTGACGCCGAATATAATCATGCAGTCTGCCCAAGGCCCGGCTCGACGCTTTGTCGAGCAGTTCCCTGGATTCGTCGGATGTGAATAGTCTTTCACTACCGACTGCCCCCTCCCCTCGCCCTACGGACGATGCTGAGGTGGAGTCCCCAAAGGGGCCAAGCCAGGAGGAGGTGGTCCTGGAGGAGCCGCAAGGCAACCTCCTGGACTCCAGGCGCAAAGGGGATGAAACCCCAAAGGTCTCTAAGTCCGGCCCTAGGCCGGACACCATACCGGAACCTTCAGTGGTTCCAGAGTCCGGCAGGCGGCCCCCTAGTAAGAAGGGCAAGCCTACGACACCGGTGACCTCTGTCCAACCGGAGGCACCGGATAATTTGCTGGAGATGCTTAACAGCGCCTCCATCGACGAGGAGCACCGCACTATTATGAGTGCGGTGATCCAGAAGGCTCAGTCCGCCAAGAGCGGGCTAACGGAAGCCTGTGCCAGCCTTCTAACAGGCTTTGAGGTATGTATTTAAGATATGTAAAAATATTACCACATAGACAGTAGCCCCTGATGCTCATTTTGGTGTTCAGAAAGAAAAGCCTGACTGAGGATCTAAAAAGATATACGCAGGAGTCTAACATAAGTGTGTCAATATGGGAATGCAGGCTGCGCTGCTGACCTCTGTCGCACTGACTACGGAGGTCGATGCATTGAAGCAGAGCCTCGAGTGGTCCGAGAACGAGCTCGGCCTTGCCAAGAAGCAGCTCGAGGACAAGGAAGGTAAGTAGTACCTTATGTAAGTATATAAAAAGGTCTGGTTGCAAATAATAACAGGACCAACGTGAGTATTACAGGGCCACAACCGAGGTGGCGACCCTGAAGGAAGCACTATCCAAGGCCGAAGATAATGCGGTCATGGAGCACAACGAGTGAGAAAAGCAGGAGGCGCGGGTGGCGGAAGTGCGGCAAGAGCTCCATGCTCTTGTGAAAAAACACGAGAGTTTGGAGCTTGACTCAAAGACTCGAGAGTCTGAGCTTGCCTCGGCCCTTGAGAGCGCCAAATCTGCCAAGGCCGAAGCCCAAAAGGCCCTCTAGGAAATTGAGGCGATGAAGAAGATAGCGGCGGGTAAGGCATTATTTATGCAAAGTAAGCACGTGAAAGTGAATTACTTGTTACTTACCCGAGTCTGGAGCTCTCCAGGAGCATTCGCAGATCTGCCCCGCAGTGTGTCCGACGCTGCCGCATTCTACCGAGCCGAGGAAGGGAGCTCAATGAAGAAGGTGTTCTGGTCCCAGTATGTTGAGGCCGGACACCCAGTGCCCTTGAGCGACCAGCTGGAGCAGCTGGTCGAGCTCCATAAGGAAGCCGAACAGGCCATGAAGGGCCTGATCGGCCGGCTATGGCCTGGGGAGGTCATGCCTGGGAGCTACTTTGGGCTGGTGAGGCGGCTGGTGGATGCCTGTCCATGGCTTGAAATCATCAAGCGCTCCATATGCATCGAAGGTGCCTGTAGGGCCCTTGCCCGTGTTAAAGTACACTAGGTAAAGATGGATGCTGAGAAGGTGGTGACAGATGGGCCTCCGGAGGGGAAGGAGCATCGCAAGCCCGAGTTGTATTATGAGGGCGTCCTGAAGGGTGCCTGCCTTGTGGAGAATGAGTGTTCCAAGGATGTAATTTTTGAGTAAACTCGCTCGTGTTATCATGTGCGCTGAAAACTTGTTCATATGCGCTAAAAAACGCTTTTTGAATTTAAAATATTACCTTCTATGCGGCCATTTATTAAATCTGAGAGATGGCGAGTCGTCGGCTTCTACCCCCATGCCACGAGTGCTGGGGTGTTTGGGATAAACCTGAGCGCTCTTGTTCCCATTCTTGGTTGCTTCGAGGGAGGCGCTCAGCACAACGAACAAGGCAATCGGACTATAATGCTTTATCACTCTCACTTAGCCATAGAATTCTATAATTTTAAATTTCGGTGAAGCCCCTAGTATTCGTAAGACCAAGTTCGGGGCGCTATCCACGCCTAGGCCGGACAAAGCCAGCTCCTCGCTCTAAGTGGCATAAGTCTTTAGGGACTCGAAACCTCCCGAACAGCGACCAGCTCTCGCCCTATCATGACGGTCAGTTTTAGCTTTCTATACTGAGGTGCTTAACCCAGCTCAACTGGGACACAATCGCAGTAGTTCTCCCAGCGCTACCTTAGCAGATATAATGGAATGTAAGGTACCAAAACATGGGAGCCGGGCAAACCCAACTATTGACCCAAGACATGATTCGGAGTCGATGCATATAATGCTATAAGTTCGGGGTGCCACACTCGTGAGAGTGTTCGGACTTCTCGCACCATATTCTGGGGTACTTAAGCCCCTGGTGTATTGGCCGTACCAGACTATACGGTTGCATAATGTCATAACTGAACATATTTACATAAAAATGAATGCAGTAATAGAAAAGAGCTATGTATTGTTTATTAAAAGGCTGTTGTGAAAGCAGAATGATACAAATAGTGCAATAAGCAAGAGATGGGATTATTTGACATGTCCCCCTCCAGGGGCAAGCTGTGAGACGTTATGTAAGATAGGTATTTAGCTCGTTATAGAGACCACCTGGACATTCGACGTAGCTTGCTGCCTCGCTGGCTGTTGCATCGTGTGTTCGGCGATTGTACTGTCGGACAGGCCTTCCGAAGAGTGGATTCATGAAAGTAAGAAAAAGGAAATTACAAAATTGGGATCCCCTAGTGCGGTTGAGCCACATTTTGGGGCGTGTCGTGGTTGTGCCCCGCCCCTTATGCCCATGGTATTTCCAGAGCATAATTATGTACGCATGGTACTAGTTTCACAATTTCGCGAGGGCTGGGGTTGGGGCCGCACTGCTATGCTTGCTCGGAACATGACAGGTGGTCTTGTTGTAGGTTTCTCCGGGCGCGCTTGACGGTGTCCGGACGTTTAATAGCCGGACTGGAGAATTGCCTTGAAAGGCTACTTTCTACTTCCGCCGCGAGGGCTGTTGTATGCTCCTTCGTTCAGAGAGAGGGTTTGGTGTTTCCATTGACCGTAATGACTCCTCGAGGGCCTGGCATCTTGAGCTTGAGGTATGCATAGTGCGGCACCGCATTGAACGTTGCAAATGCGGTTCGTCTGAGCAGGGCATGATAGCCACTGCGGAACGGGACTATGTCGAACATTAACTCCTCGCTTCGGAAATTATCCGGGGATCCGAAGACCACTTCGAGTGTAACTGAGCCTGTATAGTTGGCCTCTACACCTGGTATGACGCCTTTAAATGTCGTCTTTGTGGGTTTAATACTTGAGGGATCTATGCCCATTTTTTGCACTGTATCCTGATAAAGCAGGTTCAGGCTGCTGCCGCTGTCCATAAGGACTCTAGTGAGGTGAAATCCGTCAATGATTGGGTCTAGAACCAATGCGGCGAATCCACCGTGGCGGATGCTAGTGGGGTGGTCCCTTCGATCAAAAGTGATCGGGCAGGAGGACCACGGGTTGAACTTTGGGGCGACTGGCTCCAACGCATATACGTCCTTGAGTGCACGCTTCTGCTCTCTTTTGGGGATGTGGGTTGCGTATATCATGTTCACCGTCTGCACTTGTGGGGGAAAGCCCTTCTGTCCCCTATTGTTCGGCGACCGGGGCTCCTCCTCGTCATCGCCGTGCAGCCCCTTGTCTCTGTTTTCGGCACTTAACTTGCATGCATGCTTGAACACCCAGCAATCCCTGTTGGTGTGATTGGCTGGTTGTTCGAGTGATCGAGTATTCGGTCCAAACTGGACGGGCCCGGAGTATTTCTTTTGAATGGCTTTTTCCGCTGACCGGGTTTAGAGCCTCAGAATCCGGCATTAACTGCCGTATCTTCAGTGTTGTCGCCGTTAATGCGGCGCTTGTGCTTGTTGCGACCGACCTGCCATTGTTGTCCTTGGTATCCGAATTACCAGGGCTTTTGGTCATGTTATTACTACGAGCTAGCCAGTTGTCTTCTCCCGCGCAAAAGCGGGTCATGAGTGTTGTGAGGGCTGCCATGGATTTCAGCTTTTCCTGTCCTAGGTGCCGGGCAAGCCATTCGTCACGGATGTTATGTTTGAAGGCTGTGAGGGCCTCTGCATCCGGACAGTCGACTATTTGGTTTTTCTTGGTTAGGGACCGTGTCCAGAATTGTCTGGCCGATTCCTCTAGCTGCTGAATTATGTGGCTTAGGCCATCGGCGTCTTGTGGTCGCACATAGGTGCCCTAGAAATTGTCGAGGAATGCGGCTTCCAGGTCCTCCCAGCAACCAATTGACTCTGCTGGCAAGCTGTTAAGCCAATGCCGAGCTGGTCCTTTGAGCTTGAGTGGGAGGTATTTGATAGCGTGTAGATCATCACCGCGGGCCATGTGGATATGAAGGAGATAATCCTCGATCCATACCGCAGGGTCTGTTGTGCCATCGTATGATTCGATGTTTACGGGTTTAAAACCTTCGGGAATTTGATGATCCATTACTTCATCTGTGAAGCATAGTGGGTGTGCGGCGCCTCTGTACTGGGCTATATCACAACGTAGCCCAAATGAGCTTTGTCCGCTGTGTTCGGCCTGGCCGTATATGCCATATCCGGTGTGACGATTATTGTCAAGTGTCGTGGGGCGCCCACGCGATCCGTGGATCGATCTTGTTTAACTTGCCTTGTCCTCCAATATGTCTTGCAGGTCTGGCGCATTTCCCCGCGCCTTGCTATTTTTTGAGCGGCGCCGGGGTGCGGCTTGAGTGGATGGCCGAGAGGCCTCTCTGTCGCGGCCACGAGGTGGCCGGTCAGCCGCGTCGTGCACTGGTGATGTGGGTTTAGGTGCTTCCGCCTCTAATCGGGGTAGCAGCCTGCGCTTTGGGTAGCTCTTGGAGGGGTGTTCGAGTTCTTACTCTTCGGCCGCAAGGACTTCAGTCCATCTGTCGGCTAGCAAGTCTTGGTCAGCTCTAAGCTGCTGCTATTTTTTCTTGAGGCTGCTCGCCATGGCCATAAGCCTGCGTCTGAAACGCTCTTGTTCGACGGGATCCTCAGGCACGACAAATTCGTCGTCATCGAGGCTTGCCTCATCTTCGGAGGGAGGCATGTAATTATCGTCCTCTACCTCTCTGTCTGCCTCTCTCTCATGAGGGCTGGCTTCTCCATCCACCTGTGCTGAATCCTACTGAAGGAGGTTGTCTTCGGCACTGTCCGGGGTGTTATTATCTCTCGTGCCGGAATCGCCGTTTTTGCTTTGGCGGGATTTGGAGCGGCGCCGCTGACGCTGGCGCTTAGGCTGCTTCTTGGAGGGGTCATCCTCCGTTGTTCCATCGCCATTCCCTTATTTTGGGGTGTCCACCATGTATATGTCATATGACGAGGTGGCCTTCCAGTGCCCTATAGGCACTGGTTCTTGGTCGTCTCCTGCATCGGCGTCCATACCGTCGATGTCTTCGGAGTCGAAGTTGAGCATGTCGGTTAAATCATCGACAGTGGCTACGAAGTGGGTGGTGGGTGGGGTTTGAATTTCTTCGTCGTCCGCATCCCAACCTTACTGACCATATTCCGGCCAGGGCTCTCCTGATAAAGAGAGAGACTTTAGTGAATTCAGAATGTCGCTGAAGGGCGAGTGCTGAAAGATGTCCGCGGCGGCGAACTCCATGATCGGAGCCCAATCGGGTCTGATCGGCAGGGGCGCGGAAGGTTCGGAGTCCGGAAAGGAGTCCAGCATCTTGGAGTCACGAGCTTCGTAAAGGACAAGGTTGGTGTTCGGCTCGATCGTCGTAGAGATTGCAGCCCCCGAGGCGGTGTCCAGCTACCCGTCCTCGATTGGCACAGTCGACTCCGAGCTAAGGGTCGGAGCGGACAATGGGGCGGCCTCCTGGGCACTGTTCGGCGGCAGAGCTAGATCATGCCCATCGTGATAGTGCGGCATGCTCGGCCGTGGTTCGAACCCGTCGAAGATCAAGTCTCCGCGGATGTCAGTCGTATAGTTCAAACTTCCAAATCTGACCTGATGGCCAGGGGCGTAACTTTTGATCTGCTCCAGATGGCCAAGCGAATTGGCCCGCAGTGCAAAGCCGCCGAATACAAAGATCTGTCCGGGGAGAAAAGTCTTACCCTGGACCGCTTCGTTGTTGATGATCGAAGGAGCCATCGGGCCTAAAGATGACAACACAGAGGAACTCTAAATGGAAGCACCAATGTTGGTGTCAAAACCGGCGGATCTTGGGTAGGGGGTCCCGAACTGTGTGTCTAGGCGGATGGTAACAGGAGACGAGGGACACGATGTTTTAACCCAGGTTCGGGCCCTCTCGATGGAGGTAAAACCCTACTCCTGCTTGATTAATATTGATGATATGGGTAGTACAAGAGTAGATCTACCACGAGATCAGAGAGGCTAAACCCTAGAAGCTAGTCTATGGTATGATTGTTGTTCGTCCTACGGACTAAAATCCTCTGGTTTATATAGACACCGAAGAGGGCTAGGGTTACACAGAGTCGGTTACAATGGGAGGAGATCTACATATCCGTATCGCCAAGCTTGCCTTCCACTTCAATCTTGTATCTTCATAGTCCAGGAGTCCGGCCAAAGGTTATAGTCCGGTCATCCGGACACCCCCTAATCCAGGACTCATTCAGATAAATATTGGGTTGTCTCCCAACAAGCGCTTTTCTTTAATGCCTTTTTAGCTAGGCATGATGATGACAATGATGCTCACATAAAAAGATAAGAATTGAAACATAACGGGAGCATCATGAAGCATATGACTAGCACATTTAAGTCTAACCCACTTCCTATGCATAGGGATTTTATCAGCAAACAACTTATGGGAACAATAATCAACTAGCATGGGAAGGTAAAACAAGCATAGCTTCAAAACTTTAAGCACATAGAGAGGAAACTTGATATTATTGCAATTCCTACAAGTGTAAGTTCCTCCCTCATAATAATTTTCAGTAGCATCATGAATGAATTCAACAATATAACCAGCACCTAAAGCATTCTTTTCATGATCTAAAAGCATAGAAAATTTATTGCTCTCCACACAAGCAAATTTATTCTCATCAATAATAGTGGGAGCAAACTCAATGAAATAACTATCATGTGAGGCATAATCCAATTGAAAACTAAAATCATGATGACAAGTTTCATGGTTATCATTATTCCTAATAGCATACAAGTCATCACAATAATCATCATAGATAGCAACTTTGTTCTCATAATCAATTGGAACCTCTTCCGAAATAGTGGAATCATCACTAAATAAAGTTGACACTCTTCCAAATCCACTTTCATGTTTATCACAATGAGATTCAACATCCTCCAAAATAGTGGGATCACTACTTCCTAAAGTTGACACTCTTCCGAACCCACTTTCATCAATATAATCATCATAAATAGGAGGCATGCTTTCATCATAATAAATTTGCTCATCAAAACTTGGGGGACAAAAAATATCATATTCATCAAACATAGCTTCCCCAAGCTTGTGGCTTTGCATATCATTAGGATCATGGATATTCAAGGAATTCATACTAACAACATTGCAATCATGCTCATCATACAAAGATATAGTACCAAACATTCTAATGCATTCTTCTTCTAGCACTTGAGCACAATTTTCCTTTCCATCAAACTCATGAAAGATATTAAAAAGACGAAGCGTATGAGACAAACTCAATTCCATTTTTTTGTAGTTTTATTTTATAAACTAAACTAGTGATAAAACAAGAAACAGAAAGATTCGATTGCAAGATCTAAAGATATACCTTCAAGCACTCACCTCCCCGGCAACAGCGCCAGAAAAGAGTTGATGTCTACTACACAACCTTCTTCTTGTAGACGTTGTTGGGCCTGCAAGTGCACAAGTTTGTAGGACAGTAGTAACTTTCCCTCAAGTGGATGACCTAAGGTTTATCAATCCGTGGGAGGCGTAGGATGAAGATGGTCTCTCTCAAACAACCCTGCAACCAAATAGCAAAAAGTCTCTTGTGTCCCCAACACACCCAATACAATGGTAAATTGTATAGGTGCACTAGTTCAGCGAAGAGATGGTGATACAAGTACAATATGGATGGTAGATAAAGGTTTTTGTAATCTGAAAATATAAAAACAGCAAGGTAACTAATGATAAAAGTGAGCGTAAATGGTATTGCAATGGTAGGAAACAAGGCCTAGGTTTCATACTTTCACTAGTGCAAGTTCTCTCAACAATAATAACATATTTAGATCATATGACAAGCCCTCAACATGCAACAAAGAGTCACTCCAAAGCCACTAATAGCGGAGAACAAACGTAGAGATTATGGTAGGGTACGAAACCACCTCAAAGTTATTCTTTCGGATCGATTTATTCAAGAGTTCATACTAGAATAACACCTTAAGACACAAATCAACCAAAGCCCTAATGTCACCTAGATACTCCATTGTCACCTCAAGTATCCGTGGGCATGATTATATGATATGCATCACACAATCTTAGATTCATCTATTCAACCGACACAAAGTACTTCAAAGAGTGTCCCAAAGTTTCTACCGGAGAGTCAAGAACGTGTGCCAACCCCTATGCATAGGTTCATGGGCGGAACCCGCAAGTTGGTCACCAAAACATACATTAAGAGGCACATGATATCCCATTGTCACCATAGATAAGCATGGTAAGACATACATCAAGTGTTTTCATAAAAGACTCAATCTGGTAAGATAACTTCAAAGGGGAAACTCAATTCATCACAAGAGAGTAGAGGGGGAGAAACATCATAAGATCCAACTATAATAGCAAAGCTCGGGATACATCAAGATCGTGCCATAGAGGGAGCACGAGAGAGAGAGAGAGAGAGATCAAACACATAGCTACTGGTTCATACCCTCAGCCTCGAGGGTGAACTACTCCCTCCTCGTCATGGATAGCGTCGGGATGATGAAGATGGCCATCGGTGAAGGATCCCCCCTCCGGCAGGATGTCGGGAAGGGCTCCCGAGAGGTTTCTAGTGGCTACATAGGCTTGCGGCGGCGGAACTCTCGATCTATATTGATATTCGATGGTTTTAGGGTACGTAGGCATATATAGGCAAAAGAAGTCGGTCGGGGGGTGCTCGAGAGGTCCACGAGATAGGGGACCGCGCCCTGTAGGGGGGGACCTATCTCCTGGGCTCCTCGAGGATCTTCTGACTTGATCTCCAAGCCTCCAGGATGATAATCTTCCAAAAAATCATGTTGCCGAAGGTTTCATTCTGTTTGGACTCCGTTTGATATTCCTTTTCTTTGAAATACTGAAACAGGCAATAAAACAACAATATGGGCTGGGCCTCCGGTTAATAGGTTAGTCCCAAAAGTAATATAAAAGTGTATAATAAAGCCCATAATCATTCAAAACAGATAATAATATAGCATGAATGCTTCATAAATTATAGATACGTTGGAGACGTATCAATGCGGCGATGGTGAAGGTCATGGTGACGACCGTTATCGGATATGGCTGAGGGGAGGAGAGTGGGGGATGGGAGGTAAAGCTAGCTAGGGTTTTCTGGGAGGCCACGGGTGTCGCGACCTACTCGAGCTACTGTGGCTGTAGCTCTTGAACAGCGGCGAATGGTGGTGCACACCGGCGAGTGCGTGGTCGACGATCTGAGGAAGACGACGAGTGGGGAAGGTCAGATGGGCCGGGCTCTGTGCACGTGGGCCGGAGGCACATTGCACTTGGGCCAAAAGGTAAGCGCTCTCTGTTTTATTTTTTCCAGGGGCAAAAATGTCCAACAAACACCTTGTAGACGGTCAAAGCCCTTTGACCAGACGGTAACGACACAGAAGGGCATTTCTATAAGGGCACCTAACGGCAGAGGGGCAAATTTGAGCACACCTCAAAATTAGGGGTAAATCTGAGTAGTGGGTTCGAGTTAGGGATACAAATGTAAAAGACCCAAATATATATATGTTGTTGTTATAAGAATGATCATGATGCCCTCATGTCCGTATTTTATTTTTAGCGACACCTCTATCTCTAAACATGTGGACATATTTTTTGATATCGGCTTCCGCTTGAGGACAAGCAAGGTCTAAGCTTGGGGGAGTTGATACGTCCATTTTGCATCATGCTTTATATCAATATTTATTGTATTATGGGCTGTTATTACACGTTATGTCACAGTACTTATGGCTATTCTCACTTATTTTACAAGGTTTACATGAAGAAGGAGAATGCCGACAGCTGGGATTCTGGGCTGGCAAAGGAGAAAATATTGGAGACCTATTCTGCACAGCTACAAAAGTCCTGAAACTCCACGAAAGTCATTTTTGGAATTAATGATGTCACAGCCCTAGAATTTGTTTGTCATTAGTTGCATTAAGGCATTCATGCATCATGTTTAAAATTCATGAAACTTGAAATGGGGATGACAAACCCTAGCACTAAATAAAATGCAAATAGGATCAAAATAAAAATATTTTCAATAAACCCAGAATGCCCTTTAGAAAAGTTCATTATTTTTGTTAAAGGTGAAAACCCCTGCCATCAATGATGCACATATTTCTAGACCATTCTGGATTTTTGAATTAAATCCTATTGTATTTGACCTTGGGCATTTAAATACTATAAATAATCTAAATGTTCAAATAAATGTTGGAAATTGTTAAGGGTCACTGAAATAATTCAGAAAGCACCCATAATTGTTTCCAGGATTTTATAAAATGATTTGATATTTTTAAATCAAATCAAAACAAACTACAGAAAATAGAAGATCTTACCTGGCGCTCACCTGGTAGCCCACCTGGCCCAGCAGCACGGCCCAGCCCATCTCCACTTCCCCCCCCCCCTGTCGCCTTCCTCCTCGCGCCAGTAGGCACAGCCGCGTGGCCGACGCACGCCGGCGCACGCCCCGGCCACCTCCTGCTTGCCGCTCCACCTCGACACCCCGGACGCCTCCATGCGTGCCACGCCCCCCCCCCCCCTGGAACTCCCTCACTCTCCCGAACTCTCCCCCCCCCCTCCTCTGCTTCCTCTCTCCCTCACTCGCCCGAACAGAGCCGCCGCCACCGACGAGCTCCCTCTCGGCCACCGCCACCCCCTAGCCTCGCCGATGCGCTCAAAGGCTCCGCCTCGACCCCCTCTTCCTCCCCATCGATCCACGGCCCTCCGGAAGCCCTGGATGCTGCCAGCTTCGCCGTTCCCCTCCTCGGCCACCGCGGATCGCCGTCGTCAAATCAGCCCCCGTCCGGCCTCCCTCAAGCTCGCCGTCCACCTCTACAGGGTCTACGTGAGCTCTCCGTCCGTTTCCCCCTCTCTGTTTCGTCGTTCGCACGCCGTAGCTAGGTTATCCACCAAGACCGAAACCCCATCGCCGCCGGCCATGGCGCCGCCGTGGCCAGGGCCACCGCAGCCCGCGCCTGAGCACGTCACCATGCTCGGTGAACCCCCAGGAGCACGTAGGCCTCCTCGTTTTCTCCTCTAGTGCGCCGTAGCTTCGCCACCGTTCGCGCCCGAACTCCGGCCACCGCGGAAGTGCTCGCCGCCGTCGTCTCCGGCCACCCCGCGGCCCCTCATGCAGCCAGCTAGGTGCGGCCGTGTACGGGCTACCTTCTGGTGGCCTTCGCGCGTCCAGCCGCCGCCCGTAGCGCAACCCCGGTGAACATCCGCCGCGTTTCGGGTCGCCGCCGGCCGAACTCCGGTGGCCAGTGACGTGGCGCTGTCATTAGCCACTAATGACGCACTAACCAACCCCCTAGGCCACTGACAGTGGGCCCCACCCCTGGTCAAACCCCAGTCAGCGCTGGGTTTGACCGGGATTAGCTCCTGTGTCACTGACGTGTGGCCCCCACACGTCAGGTTTGACCTGGGGCGCCCAGTTGACCCTGCTGACGTCACAGTGACGTGGTGCTGACGCCATAATTCATTTCTGGATTTATATTATTCAGGAAATTTCAGAAAATTGTATAAACTTCAATAAATCATAGAAAATTAACCGTAACTCCAAATGAAATAAATTATATATGAAAAATTATCAGAAAAATTCAAGGAATCCATCTGTACCATTTTCATGCATGTTAGAACAACTTATAGATGCTGTTTAGCACAAATCATATAAAGGGCATTTAAATAATCACATATGGAGTTTGAATTTGAATCTTGTATTCAAACCAACTTCATTTAATCTGTTGCTAGTTGCATTAGCTCAAAACACATTCATTTTGCCATGTCATGATCATGCATCATATTGTGCATTGCATTGATTGTGTTCCCTTCTGTGTTGCCGGTATTTGTCCCCTCTCGATAGACGTGATACCGATGATGTGATCGTTGACACTGATGAAGACTCAATGTTATCTTCAGAAGTGCCAGGCAAGCAAAACCCCCTTGTTCATTCCGATACAATCCTACTCTCTCGCTCCTGCTCTCTTTTACTGCATTAGGACAACAATGATTCATCTGTTACTTGCCGCGGTAGCTGAACCCCTTTATCCTTTGCATGACCTGTCATTCCACAGTAAATAGATGAAACCCACTAGTATGAGTAGGAGTTGTTTGAGCCCTGTTGTGCCTACTCATTCATGTTTGTTTGTCATGCCTGCTACTGCTTAGAGTTGAATCAGGTCTGATTCATCGGGGATGAATCAGAGGTGTGTGAACATGTCCTACTATGTGTGAGCTAAGTGTGTGAACACGATTTGGTAAAAGGTATCGGTGAGAGGTCATGTAGGAGTACATGGTGGGTTGTCTCATTGAAGCCGTCCTTAGGAACTGAGTTCTGTGTTTGTGATCCATGATTCAGCTACTACCATACATTGGGCCCTGAAATATGACCCCGCTCGACTTCTTATTCACCCTCGTCCTCTGTCCAGGAGTTGCAAGTAGTTTCTGGTGTTTGTAGTATGCTGGAGGCCGTGGACAGTGGTGACCGGAGGGGTGGGCTGTGATGCGGTAGGCACGTGGCCGGGTATACCGGGCGCCCGTTTGGTGTCACGGAACCCTGTTCACATTGTTTGGGGCTGTGAGCGAAACTCCGGCCGGATCTCCTCATGGATGGAACCCGAATAGGCGATAAACCTGGACTAGAGACTTGGGTGTTTAGGTAGGTCGTGGTCTACACCCACGTCGGCTTTCGCTTGAAGTCTGCCGAGCACATGTCGTGTGCAGACGCTAAGTGGTGGAAACATGTATGAAGAAGTACACCCCTGCAGGGTCAACATCATCTATTCGAATAGCCGTGTCCGCGGTAAAGGACTTCTGGGTTGCTTATATCAGTTCATAGACAAGTGAAAGTGGATACTCTAAAATATGCAAGATAAGCGTGAGTGCTATGGATGGCGTTCTCGTAGGGAGACGGGAGCGGATCCATAGTAGTGTATTGATATGGTGAATATGTGGACTCATGTGCGCCACCTCAAAAGAGTTACTTGCAGTCGTAGTTCAGGATAGCCACCGAGTCAAAGCTGGCTTGCTGCAGTTAAACCCCACCATCCCCTTTGTTGATAATGATGCATATGTAGTTAGTTCTGATGTAAGTCTTGCTGGGTACATTTGTACTCACGTTTTCCTATTTTATGTTTTGCAGAGAGACTTCAGTCTCACTAGTAGTTTCGCGTGGACTTCGACGTTTAGCTTGATACCTCAGCTACGATCTTGTGCCCTCGGCAGGATCTGGTAGATAGTCAGGCTTCTCAGCCTTTTCCATTTATAGATGTCTGTACTCAGACGTGATAGCTTCCGCTTGTGTTTTTGACTTGTATGCTCTGAATGTTGGGTCATGAGACCTATGTTTGTAATATCTCGCTCCTAGGAGCCTATTGAATAAATATTTGAGTCGTAGAGTCATGTTGTGATACCATGTTGTATTTGCACATATCGAGCATATTGTGTGTATGTTATTGAAATGCTTGGTATGTGTGGGATCTGGCTATCTAGTTGTTTATCCTTAGTAGCCTCTCTTACCGGGAAATGTCTCCTAGTGCTTCCACTGAGCCATGGTAGCTTGCTACTGCTCCGGAACACTTAGGCTGGCCGGCATGTGTCCTTCTTCGTTCCTGTGTCTGTCCCTTCGGGGAAATGTCACGCGATGAATACCGGAGTCTTGTTAGCCCGCTACAGCCCGGTTCACCGGAGTCCTGCTAGCCCAGTGCTACAGCCTGGATTCACTCACTGCTGACCGACACGTTCGATGCTGGGTCATGGATGCCTGTCCCTGTAAGTCTGTGCCACTTTGGGTTTACGACTAGCCATGTCAGCCCGGGCTCCTTATCATATGGATGCTAGCGACACTGTCATATACGTGTGCCAAAAGGCGCAAACGGTCCCGGGCAAAGGTAAGGCGACACCCGTGGGAATACCGTGCGTGAGGCCGCAAAGTAATATGAGGTGTTACATGCTGGATCGATGTGGCTTTGAGTCAGGGTCCTGACAGCGTTGGTATCAGAGCTTGACTGCCTGTAGGATTACCAAGCCAAACTGGTCGAAGTTGAGTCTAGAAATTCTTTAGTTATATAAGGGAATTGATTGTGGGATGGAACGTAAGGCTCTTTTTACTCCTTACACCTTATGCCTTCTGATCTGAGTCATCATCTTCTCTTCTACGGGGATTAAGAACTAGGCTATCTCTTCTTTCTATCAGGATCACGTGTTACTAATCCATAGACTTATAAGATTTTTGGACTTAAGCCTCTGTTCAGTTTTTACTGCTTCCGTATGTTAATTGTTGATCTCGAAACCGTGATATTGTGCTTCTGAGTGGTTATGCCACCATTTTTGTGAATGTCTCAAATCTTTTCTGAGCATTTACAGCCGTTATGCTGTCCGAGTCATTCCAGGTTTCTAAATAGTCTGATGCATTTGCAAAATCCTTTCCCTCTGGTTTCGATGTTCCTTTATGCCAGCTCAATCACACTAATTGTTGAGTTGAGGTATTCTATTGCCTTGACATTTATGTTGGAGTTACTATTATGACCCTAGGTGTTTAGGGAGTCACCTAGTAATCTAGCAACGTTTTGTGTTCCTAGTGTGAGATTCTGGCCTTTATTCTCGAAAGCATTCCATGATGCTACTTAGTAGTAGGTATTCTATTCCTGGGTTTTGAACCCGAGATACACTCTACCTACTTCATGTTGATAGTGTTGCTAGTTCCTTTAGGATATTAGTAACTTTGCGATAGTCCTCGAGGTTCGTGGTATATCCTTCTTCCAATTACCATGAACCATTCTTGGCAGGAGTTCTTCTGAACCAAAAGATGACAACAAGAGTGCTCTTGATGAGTTCTCCATTATATATTGTGGCTCTGCCAGTTCTACCTTTCCGCATGGATTGTCCGGAAGAAATATGTTGAATTCGTTCGACATGCCAAACCATGCATCCACAACTCAGAAAATCGTGTGTTCCTTTGAGTTGTCCCTCTTTAGTTGTCTACTGACCTTCGTCTATCAATTGATAGTCAAGAGTATGCGTGCGCTCGTTTATCAATGCCTATTACTCTTGTGGTCTGTCAAGCCATTCTATCGCAGAATGACTAGGAGAAACAAACTCCAGTACCTCTTCCATATCCAGGATTGGGTCAAAGAAGTTGTGCTCCGCAGATCAAATGCCAATCTAGCTTTTGGTTCTGTTCTACCTTGGAGTATTACCCCCTTTATGTCAGAATTGTCATGAGAACTGCACCAACTCTCATGAATTTTGACGTAGTGATACTTCTCACCATCATTAGTCATTCCTCGGCCCTCGTGTTGATGCAACCGGAATACCGACAAATGAATTGTGATGTGTGAAATCAATACTCCCAGCAACCTCGTTGCTTGGTAGTTAAAGGATAATAATTTCATTCTTAGCATGTTGGTTTTTGAATCATCCTTCTAAGACTGATCGTGCTACCTAGTCCTTATTTCGGTGCACCCTTCGATTGATGAGTTAGGATCTTGTCAAGTCCTCACTCATTTGAGCATATCGTCTTGCCCTGAAAGGCAAGATTGTTCCCGAGCTTAGCAACATACCGGTGGTTCGTGATTTTCCGAATATCTTCTCAAAAGTATCACCAGGTTGTCACCTGACTGTTATGTTGAGCTCGTGGTCAAGTTGGTTTCTTGTGAACCACTTTCTCTCCAAGAATCGGTGCTAGATATCCCTGAGCTAGTTGGTTAAGCTAGACAACAACTTGGAGAGTTGGAAGGTAAAAGCTTGCCTAACTTAGTTCATTTTCCAAAAGGGATATCTTGTGTTTGTGTGAGTTGAAGAAAGATGATATCTTCAGCGATTGGTCCCTATGATCAGTTGTTGGACCTATTGTCTTATCAATCCTTTGATTTGGGTGTGGGCTATCCGCAAATCAAATCAGTACCAATGATGCTCGTAATGTTGTCTTACTCGTGGTTGCCCCTCGAGCATACACCATTATATCTTTGGCCTGACCAATACTATCACCTGTTCACATAATTAGGGAATTCCATCTTCATGGGAATCTGGATGAATTGTTGTTGAGCCCATTGACAACATCCCTATCTCCTCCATGATTTTGTTGAACATTAAGCTAGTGTTGGAAACTTTTGAAAGCATTTTCTTCATGCTAGCTCATGAAGTACTTGTTGATGAAAGTAGTGACTTCCCCTAATTCATGTGCATCTGATGCAAGTTGCCGCCATGAATTCGAGGAAGATTGTTTTGTTTCCTTGGAATCATCCCAAATCAGTCATGCACACGTGCAAAGTATTCTATGGTCTGGAGACTTGCAACCTTCATTCCATATGTGTCCTGAGCACACCAAGCCACTGATTGATTTGTTCAAGGAGAAGAAGTTCGTTCATAAGAGCTAATCATATGACTTATGCAAGGACTTCGTTATCCACGGTGATGGTTCCCAACCAGAACTCGGTAGTGTTTTATTGTAAGACTACCACGTGGTCATGCTTGTCTGGGACAACGTGTTCACATGTTTGTAGCAGAACCAGCTCTTGTTTTGGAGCTTACTATCGTAGTCCATTTCTCGAGAATCTCGCAACGTCATCTCGTCGAATTGTGTTGCAAACTTTCATTTTTCTTCCTAGACTCGATGAGTCTGGATATCCTGACACCAACCAGATCTGAATCTCAGGCAGATATGATGGTTGGAACATTTCCCAAAAACTATAATATCGGTCTGTCACAAACTGGTAAAGTGGATGTCGTGGCCAACACACCCAGCCGGAAGACCTATTATTATAATATCTTGATTGAGGAAGTTGGCCACCTCCCCATAAGGATCTCGTAGGACTTATTCTAGTAGTTGTTCCTTATGGATTTTTGTGTTTCCGTAGTCCGACCTTTACTTGATGTTCTAGATATCAAACCATATCTATGGGTGGATTACGCTAGCACATCAAGGAGAATATTAGAAGCGGAGTGGTAAGTGTCTCTCAGTCGATCATCCAGATTTTGTTTCCTTGGCATCGCTAAGGTGAAATCTGAGAAAGTGTTATCTTCCTTTGCATCTGCATCATCCATCATCATTCACCATGGTAGTATGATGTGTTGCCAGGATCCTTGACACGGATGTTGGTAAAACCCTGATGAATATGGAAATGCTCAAGTTCTTGAGAGCATGCACAAGCGTTAGGTGTTATCATCGGCACTAACGGGATTCCTCTCAGTTTCCTCGACAATGCTATGGCCTTTTCAAACAGTGAATTCACTCTCTATTGTTGGGTTCTTCCCCAGTTACCAAAATCATTCCCAGCATTTGCATTTTGTTTCCAGTTTGCACCGCCAATGTGCCATTCTACCATGGGTCTCTTCCATTTCCGGTGATAAGCAAAAATCATCTATGACGTTGTCTTCAACAAGGTAATCCACATCATCCAAGTCCGAGTATGCCATTCTACCGACCCCCTCCAAACGATCGCTCGAGAATTGCCTTAGGCTGGTTTAAAGAGTTTCAATGATCTCTGAATCAAAGGTAATTCTTTTTGCCACTTGGATATTTCTATGAGTCACCTTCCCTAAGGTGCATCGTTATGGTATCATGGAAACTCAACTCCTCGCTACGTTGACAACCGGTCACCACATTCTTAAGTCTGAAATTGTTGTCTACCTAGTGAACCTTCGTCATCTGCTTCACTCCATTCCTATGGATGTGTGCTTCGCCTCTCAGCTCGAGAGATGTTGCTATGTCTCATTCCGTGAGTTAATCCTGAGTTGTTCGACCTTCGAGAAGAACCATTCTTTTAGGGTCTTTCCTTTCCTCTCGTTGTCATGTTAGTTGGAGTTCTCAGAGCAAGACTTCGAGACAATGATGGTGAACGAATCAACGTCCATTTGAAGTGCAACTGGATCGTGAAGATTGTGCTAGTTTGCGTTCCCCCTTCACCTTACCCTACGCTTGAATCTCGGGATGAGATTTTTGTTTAGTGGGGGTGAGTTGTCACAGCCCTAGAATTTGTTTGTCATTAGTTGCATTAAGGCATTCATGCATCATGTTTAAAATTCATGAAACTTGAAATGGGGATGACAAACCCTAGCACTAAATAAAATGCAAATAGGATCAAAATAAAAATATTTTCAATAAACCGAGAATGCCCTTTAGAAAAGTTCATTATTTTTGTTAAAGGTGAAAACCCCTGCCATCAATGATGCACATATTTCTAGGCCATTCTGGATTTTTGAATTAAATCCTATTGTATTTGACCTTGGGCATTTAAATACTATAAATAATTTAAATGTTCAAATAAATGTTGGAAATTGTTAAGGGTCACTGAAATAATTCAGAAAGCACCCATAATTGTTTCCAGGATTTTATAAAATGATTTGATATTTTTAAATCAAATCAAAACAAACTACAGAAAATAGAAAAA